>NW_016158836.1:105095-107789 GCF_001687245.7 Rhagoletis zephyria | reverse complement strand
GCAATGTCCGGCATTTGTTTAGGAAATTGCATTTAATTGATTTACCAACATAGGCACCCAATGGGAGACGACCAAGCAATAAATAAAGTTATGCTTACAAGCTTGAGTACGTGGGACGGTCCTCGTCATTTTGATCTACTTTAAATGGCATTTTTCATTCATATGTGTATTTTTCACTACTAGGTCATTCAAGGTTTACAGGTTCTGCAATTTATTTCCGAGTAAATTTCAACCAAAGCTAAGCTTAACTCCAATAAGATTGTGAATTCAAAGTGCATTCAAATTGAATTGCATTGAAATTCACTCAGAAGTGACTCACACAGAATATCGATTTTCTTCGCTGGTGGTTTGATTTTTTCGTAAAATAAAAGGCACAAAGCCTAAATGGGTTTGTCTCCTAAACTTTGGCAAAGGATGACGGAAATTCGTTGTAAAATATATCTTCTATATTTAGACTTTTTACCATATCTTTTTTCTATGTATGTATGTCTTTTTAATCTATGTAACTAAGTACTTACAGGAAGTTTGAGGCTAAATGGCATCGCAAACAAAATGGTGGATCGTAGAGTTTAGACAGTCGATACATTAAAACTAAATGGAAGAATCTAAGTTGACGAAGTCCTTTGTTTTGTTTAAATACCTAGTTTTTTGTTGTAATGTTTTGCCTAAACACTATGATCCGCATTATTATTGATACCCATATTTAGGGGATAGAAACGAAGTATATAATCCGCAATTTTTTGGTGGCGGCCATTTTAGATTCGGAATATTGTACTATTATTGACTAACCAAACCCTTTCATTTGATACCCATATTTGGAGGTTTGTAAAAAAATATGTAAGCCGCCATTTTGTGATTTGGAACTTCAATTACTTCTGGATTTGACCAAAGCAAGGATCGAAACGATCCACACGTGTGCGGAATAGTGTGCTAAATGTTCCATAAAACTATGCGCAATTAAAGTTTACTATAGACCCTTAAAGGCAAAATTAATGGTAACTGTAGTTTTATACGAGAATTATTCAAATAACTAACATCAACTTGAGACCAAATTAGGAAAACGTCAACACACTGTAAAAAAAATTACTTAGAGAAAAATCTATTGATTTTGAACTAAAACGTGACTACTAGTTTCTACATCTTGGAAGAACTTTACTAGGACTTGGAATTGAGTCTATACGTTCCAGTTTGTCGATAAATTTCAGTGATTTGATGTGTGCATATCAATGACTCGATGAATTTCAAAAACACTAAAATCTTATAACTCAATAAAAATCAATTTCCCTAAAAATTTCAATAACTATCGATTAATAACGATAACTCAGAATTTTACAAATCTCGATATACATGTATGTATCGCTAACTTTGGATGACTCAAAAGATTTCGATAACTAGATTAATTTTGACTGCCCCATAAATTTCGATATCTGTCCACCAATTCCGATAACTCCTTACACTCTGGTAACTCGATAGAATTCGATAAGCCTATAAAGAGTGAAAACTCGAGATATATACTTACATACATACACATATAGCCCTAGCAATTTCGATAACTCGATATACTTCGAAAAGTCCAAATACTTCGATTCGATAAACCGTCAAATTTCGTTCAATCACTGTTTATCGATAGTTCTATAAGTTGGTGGAACTTAAAACGTAACGCGATAAATTTCGTTAACTCCATAAATAATAATTCAATAAATTCGATAACTTGATAAATTTCGTTAACTTGACAAATTTTTATGCGTAAAAAAACGTATTTAGTTAACATACAAAATTTGTGGAAAGTGAAGTTTTTTTCATAAAGAAGTGAAGAACGAAGTGACGGCTTGGCTTCCAAAGTGAAATAAAAAACTTCAATTGAAGTGACGGTGGCAGCACTGATCTGCACCACTCTACTCAGTGTATTTGTATTAGGTTGTATTTTAGGTCTGCTTGGCGACTTTTGGAACAGTGTCATCCGGTTTTGCATCAGAGTTATACCAATTAACAAAGTAGTCAGCCTCCGTATCTTAATTGCAGTACAAAATTTAACGCATCGGTATTTATTACGCCAGTAAATGAACTAGTTCGATCCGCTAATAAACTAGTCAACTTATACAGATATCTTAATTAGTTGACTTATGTGAATTTTTACTGCAGGGTGTTTTATTCATTTTCATTTGTAATTGCATTTATTTTATTTCGATTAGGGCTGTGCGATTATTCGATTACTCGAGCAAGTTGGTTAATCAATTATTCGGTTAATCAATTACTCGAGTAATCAAGATTTCGATTACTCAAAACGATGATTAATCAAGTTACTTGAAATATGATTACTCAAAAAAAATAATTTTGCTCGTTAATAGAGTTTGCTTTGGAAAATGCTTATTTTCTTTTTTACATTCTGTACATGAAAGAAATTTTTTGTTTTAATTTTTGAAAACAGAAACGTTGTTTTCAAAGTATCAAGGAACTTTAACTACTTTATACATATGTAAAGAGTTGAAATGTTGATTACTCATTTTACTCGAAATGTTGATTAATCATAAAGCATTTTACTCAAATATTTTGGTTTTTGGTTAATCAAAAATCTTGATTACTCGAGTAACTGAACTTTTGAGTAATCATAATTTCCAATTAATCGAATAATTGAGTTATTTACTTTATGATTAATTAAAATTTTGAGTAATCAATTAATCGCACAGCCCTAAT
>NW_016158836.1:0-105070 GCF_001687245.7 Rhagoletis zephyria | reverse complement strand
AGATAAGTATGTATGTAGTGCATACCTGTTTTATCGAATTATTTGTTACGCAATTTGCGTTTATCTAGCATTTTCTCAGCTATTTGTTGCATCATTGCTTTGTCGTTCGTTTAAATTCTAAGTTTACCCACTCAGTAATTGTGCTTTAATTCAATAAACTAAGTCCGGAAAATTACTCCACTCCCAAAAAGATGTAAACGTCCCTTTCCAGCTCGTCGGTCGTCGATTTCGTATCCTTCCATCCTTTAGTGGCGCGGTACCTAATGTTACCGTGTTTCTTGTTGCCAATAGTTGAGCGAAATTCTGCTTGGCTGTCTAATACGGCTTTCCCACGGCACCCCAATTACGTAGTTCGCTCTCTCATTCGTAATTCGCACTCCGATTACCCTTCGAATTACGTTATTCGCCACACACTATTTTGAGAGCGAATTACCTCATTTGTAGGTAATTCAGAACCATTTACCATGCGAATTACGAACAAATCGCTGCCGTCTCTAGTTTTAAACGGAAATTTATCGAACTCAGCTGCTAAACGGGGTAATTCACCAAAGTAATTCAGAAGCGAACTACGTAATTGGTAGTGATTGTGGGGATATAGCATAAAAGTGCCACTTTCAAGGTTGCATCTGTCACTAATTGGGACCGCTATAATATTGACTTGATAGGCTAGTGCCATCTTCCCATTTCAATTTAGTACCGCATCCATAAATATCATCGACTATTCTGTCCACCATCCTTAACTCGTTTACCCAAACCTATCGGTCTGGCATGTTGAACTAGAATATTCTGCTAAACCAGATTTGATCTTGTATAGAAACGGAAGACCCGCATCTTTCCAACCCTGTAAGTTTACCCGATATATTTGTCTGTGGCTTATTCTTACGAAGAATATTGCAGTTATTTGCGTTTACAATGCTCTCGAGGCTTCTGTGGCTTGGACAAAAATAAGCAGTGGAGTTCATTCCAGATGCGAAAAGCGTAATATGGCAGTGTTTTTGGTCACCAGACTACGGAGGCATAAGCGACAAGCGAACGTACAATCATACGGCATTAACTTACGTCTCAGGTACCATGTCCGACGAATAACTTTTCTGGAAGCTCACAAGTATCGAGTGACTTTACTAAGAGTGTTGTCAAGTTGTTCTCTTATCAAGGCTAATTGACTTTATCAGAGTAGTACCCTGAAAGTGCTACTGAAACCAATTTCGGATTATACCTTCTTGTGAACAGTACAAGAACAGCGAATTTTTTCTGCTACTGTCTTTTTAGTTTGAAATCCCAGCAAAGCTGCACTCATAACGTCTGAGGCAGAACTGTCAAATTCTTTCGTAACAATAATTTTAGTAAATCATTTGTGTAACCTTAGACTCATGGTACAATAAAAACAGGTAGAAGCCAAATTGACATTCAAACCTACAAAAGTCAAAGTTTTCGGGAGAGTAAAAATAAAAATGAGCGTGTGTAAGGAAAAATAAAAAATTACATTTCACTGGTTGACGTTTTTAAGTAAATTTGAAGTTTAATTTTATTTATTTATTTTCTCTAGTTAAAATTTGTTAATTCGTTTGTTGTTTTCTGTCTTTGAATTATGAGTTGCAGTGTTGTTGGAAGGACTTTCCGGCATAAGGGTCATAGGAAGAGCACTTGGCATCAAACGTGCCTTTCCTGTACCTCCTGGTGCATTTATAAAATCTGCTGCTTTAAAATGCTTAACGCACAGCAAGGCATTTCGCTGCAGCTCTACCCCACAGCTGCTTTCCCAACGCTCCTTACGCTGAGGGCATTGAGGCACGTTAAAAAAATTTGTGATGTCTGCATTATATTTAACACCACATAAAAAACAACGCTTCAGGTGCTGCATTTTTAACACATACACTAAGTATAAACCGCACAACACTACAAAAATGCAAATGTTAATTAAAATTTGTTTTAACGAACATTCAAAAAAAAACAAACGACATGACATTTTAAGCGTAACGAAATATAGGAAATAAAATAAAATCAAGTTGAAGTTTAAAGGTTGGTTCTCATGAGAGCAACGTCATTTTGGCTTCTACCTGTATTTATGTGCCTTGCCTTAGACTCGAACAGCCTGCCGATTTTAGTAACGAAGTATTGTAGAGCGGAATCCATCGATCGGTCAAACTTTTGGCAATATGTATGGTGTGTCAAATTTTTTTCCCAATGTACTGATGTAACGTGAAATATTTAACATGACAAGAAATGGTATAGAAAACAAAACCAAAAAAACAGTGAAAAAGATAAATAAACATTTCAACTCGCTTACCCACCCCAGGACAATCTGTTTATTTGCGTGTGTCCTTATCGAAATTGCAAGCATATCGTTCATCAGCAAATCAAAAGAAATATTTGCATGCTTTATTATATTTATTCATATGTGCTTAAATACTACATATATATTTGTGTATGTGTGTTTGTCTGGTCATATGTGCTTGCATATATTAAGCGCCTACGGCAAACCACATTTTTGCGCTTCAAATACCTCGGTGGTATTAAATTGTGGCATATTTGTATAATCGGCGGATGTATGACGTGTGCGACCTTTCGCTGACCCGCAACGGAAGAACACACACACAAACTCGCGTAAAGCTTGTTACACGATTATGGTACGGGGTGTATGTGATATTGTTTGGTTTGAAGTGAAATTAATTTCCATATTCGCGTATGAAGCGTGTGTATTCACTATGTGTAAATATTTGTGTTTTGCCTTTGAACACACACACCTGTGCCTGTATTTTACTTGATTTTGCTTAGCATAATAATGCATGTTTAGTGTAATATACAGTGGTGGTCCCTAATTTAGCACACTGCGGCCTGCAAAATTCATTTATTCGTTAGAAAATTTAAGAGTATATTATATTGAATGAAAAATAAACAAAAATTTTCGGAGAAAAACATTTACTACATTGTATCAAAAATTTTGTGTTTTTTTTTGTTCACCGGATGCCCCTATCCAATTGCCATGTAGAAATGCTTGCTTGTTCCGAAAATCGAGTTATTTTTTTACGAATAAGCTTTCGAGATATTTACAATTTACATTTATTCAGCTTTTAAAAAAAGTTGTTCCACTTAACCACGTATATTTTACTAAACAATTAAACAATTTTCATGCGAAATACGGCAAGATGAAAACTAACAAAATTTTCCATAAACCGTATGTTCTGATTTTAACTTATGGGATCTCAGTAGAAAGGTATTTTCACACTGTTTTTATTTCTGGCCAAAAAACGTCATTCGTGTCCCATCGCTTTTCTTCGAGTACCAACGCATCTTAATTCAACTTTGAATGACGTTCGTTCATCATAACTTTCTCATCCATCCTTTGAATGAGTTTATTGGCAAAGAAATAAAAAGGGTGAGAAAATGCCTTTCCAATGACACCTTTCAAGTCTTAATCGGAAGAATTTAGGTTCAGTTATTCAAGTTTTTCTTATACCAATCTTTGAAAAAAACAGCATCAAAAATCTCATCATTACGATTCCGTTCAAACTTTTTTTTTTAATTTTTTTACAATATTTTTATGTAAATGTTTTAAGCTTAAACCGTTTTGTCATTTGAGGGGATTTTTTCAAAAACAATCTTTAAGAAACTATTTTTATTCATAAAAAACTTCATTTTTGGAAGTATTTTCAAATCGGTCCAGCTCATTTAAATCTTAATATTTTTCCGAAATATTTTGGTGGACGTCTTAAAATATAATAGATTTTATAATTCCAGTGGAAAAATAGTACCGATTTTTTTTTTTGTATGGGGAGTGATGCAGTCTAATATATATAGATTATATTGATGTGATATGCCCATGCCAAAACCAAACCAACCACAATCGAAGCAATTAGAGGGTGGCGCAGCTGCTGACGTTTTCTTCGCATTACGAGCCCTTGCAATTTTTTTTAACAATGAACAATTTGCAACCATCATTCATGTCAGTTTCTGAAAACTCCGCCAAAAACTGCAGGCGTCTATGTATCACCAGACTTTGTCACCTCAACCGCAATGCTACCTTACTTTCGATGGCATTTATGTATATAGCCACCGTTTTGCTGCAATTTGGTCCTTCCGCCAGTCAAACGCGCTTTTATAACTCACTAACACACACACACATAACGCGCTCTACATGCATGTACATATGTATATTAAAATGCCACGTGTTTGGTTGATTGCATAGCCGTTGCTTTTGACTCATTCAACTGCTGCTAGCGTAGATTTTTATCGAAGTATTTTAATTGATTGCTTTTATGAGGCTTTTGCCAGGTAAAAGTGGTGAATTAATTTACTGCGCACCATCGACATCCATTGTTACTGCAAATACTCGTGACTCAGCCGGCGGCGATTATTCCTATGCAATTACATACATAGGTACAACTATGTATAGCTAGCTATGTATACTTAAAAGGCTCTGAAGTCCCACCTTTGTACTATACTTTTTATGTGCACTGCATTAGTTCGCAGAAAAGTGCAACTACTCACCATTCATCGCATTGCATGTTAGTCCAGTGCATGCCTCATTTTTCCCCTAGATCCTTGGCAATTAACAGCTGAGCTCCTATGGCTGGCCCAACTCACCGCGCACGCCCGATTCGTTCATTGATCTACGACGGCGACGACCCACTGCTGCGTGAACATATGTATGTGGACATTTGTCTGGTGTCTGAAATGATGATTAATTGTCTGGGTGCAAGTTAAAAGTGTGTAAATCGCATGTATTGAAAATCTCAGTTCCGCGTACAACAGCAAATGATGGTTACGCTGAATTTGCCAAGTTGAAGTGAGAATTTATTGATTTTTTCTTGCGCTATGCTTTTCTACCTCCTTGAGTGTTTGTGCTGAAATATTACTAAGTATGTAGTAGTGTAAGAGCATTAAGGAATAGGAATATTCAACTATTACCAGCTGACGTTCTAAAAGCCCTTTCCGGAAACTTTTTAAGATTACGATATTGATTGGGATGTTATTCTCGTTACGACTAAGATTACAATTATGACAATGAATTCCATTATGATTACTTATGATTGCGATTAAGATTATAATTTTGGCTTTGTTTGTGATTATGATTATGATTGTGATTGTGATTACAATTGTACTGGCAAATTCATCGGCTAAGACTATGGTTTGGTGTTCGTTTGCCGCCTTAAATAACCGAACGAAGGTGTTATGTCCATGAGAAGTAGGGCTGATGATACCCGGGTACCCGATTACCCGGGTATTACCCGGGGCTTTTATTACCCGGGTAGTCGGGTATTACCCGATTTGCCCGGGTACCCGGGTAATATACATATGTTGGTGCCGGTTAAACGAAAAACACCCGGGTAATGCGACATAAAGCTTCTTGTATAATCTTTTTGGTGAGGATAAATATTTTTTCAGTGAGAAAATTTTTTTTTATAATTATTTTTTTATGTCTAGAGTGTACGCGACTATGTACACCTAACCGCTTGCCTGAGTAGACGGAGACAAGAAAAGTAAATTAAAACATTAGTTTCTGTACTTAAATTCAAACTTCTAATTTTTGTAAATGCATATACATACATGCATGTGTACATATGTATGTATGTATGTATATTTTAAAGAATATTAAATATTAATATTTTAAAACAGGGACTGAGAACGAAATGTATGATCGAAACTAAATGCCATTGTCGTAGTTTTGTTCCCAAGAACGCGTCAAAACCAAAACCAAAATGAGAACAAAACTGACGAGAACGTTCTCATTGGGAATTATATAAGAACTAAACCCTGTGGTAGGCCACTTCTGGTACAAAAAGTAAGGTAACAAAGCCTTATGCTATTCATTCACCTAAAGATTTTGTACTTTTATTGTATCAGCTTGTTCAAATTATAGTTTCTTTTCTCATAATATTTAAAGCTTTTAAAATCACAATTATTTAATGAAGTTTCCTTAATACGAGAAGTAGGTTGATGAACGTATTGTTGTGAAATAATTGTGGAAGAAATTTTAAAATTTTTTTCATTCCAACACAAAAATTGCCTCAACTGTCGGTCATCGTTTAGATTCGCAGGTGGGTGTGTCTCAATAATTTTATTTGTTACCGATCCGATATCTGTACGTGCATTACCAACTTCGTAAATATTAATATTTTAGACATGCCTAAAACAAGCTGGGTTTGGAAGTACGCTTGTGTGATGAATGACGGATTTGTCAAGTGCAATGTATGTGTTGTATATTATAATATTTCCCCATATGGTACGGAAGATTCTTATAGATTTTCCCTATGTACGTTCGTTTGCGTTATATGATCGTAAATGCGTTTAATTTTCACCTCTCCACATTTTTTCGGGTGCCCGGGTACCCGGGTAATTACCATACTGCCCGGGTACCCGGTCTACCCGGGTCTACCCGGGTTATAAAATACCCGGGTACCCGGGCTACCCGGGTAATTCAATACCCGGGTAGGGCTTCACCCGCTACCCGGGTACCCGGGTAGCTCATTACCCGGGTGAAATCATCAGCCCTAATGAGAAGTTCCCTGGTGGCAACAATGTTCCGGATCTATGGTGAATGTGCCCTAGAAACTTTATCTCATAGTTAGTGGCAATTTCCAAATGGATGCATATCCTTGTTCAACAGAAATACAATATATATACATAGACTGAGATGAAATACCTTAAAAGCCAGTTTCACCAAAGCAATTTAAGCGAAAAATTATTTTTTTCCATCAGGTACGATAAAAATAAATAAATAATAATAATAAATTCAATTAAAAAATAAATTTTCATTAAATTGCTTTCGGGAAACTGGCTTTTAAGGTATTTCGACAGGTGTTGATTTGAGGCACAACTCAACCCTGGTGTGTCCAAATGAAGCTTTAACGCATAACAATATTAGCAAGTCACATCCATTGGGCCAATCGTAACACACGAGAGGTCGATATACTGAATGGTGTAACAGGTCGATTCAGTCTGACATTCACGGCACCTTTTCTCACTTGTCGATTTTTAGTAATAACTCGACCTCAGCACCGCCTGGCAGCTCTTTTTTTTTGCAATTAGACTGCCTTTACCGCTTCCAATACGTGTTTAGAATATTCGCCAAATTCGATCAATAAAAAGATTTTTAGTAATAACACAACTTGAGCGCCAACTGGCGGATTAAATTGTGAAACTAAGCTATCCAGAGAGACCCACTCAAGCACACACACAAAACTTTGTTAAAATCCCTCCAGCCATTTAGAATTTCACTCGCAAATATACCTACAGAAGAATTATATACACATTCAAAGATAGGTAAAAGTCACTTCATTTGTACTTTGCCACGCCCTCTTTTCAAAGAGCCCATTTTTCTCAATGAGTATGCGATGGACTTCATATTTCTCCATACCAAGTTGCAGAACAATTCCAATACTCTTTCATGAACTGGTACCAAGCAAATTGCTTTTTGGAATTTCTCGAAAAGGAGTTGTCATCAATTTTTTGAGGGAAAGGCTAGAAGAAAATATTTCAGGGGAAAATGAACGTAATTTGAAAAAATTTAGGGAGAAAGCGGTTGATAATGTGCAAAAATTTTAAAGTTATAATAAACTACTTAAAGATAAAAATAGGGTCCCAAAGTGTTACTAAGGAGGAGACTACGTGGTCGGTCGTCAAGTCGTCGTTTCATAAGTACACTAGGCGTTTGTAAAAACATTGCCCCCAAGTTCAAACGCCCTTATAGTGTTGCTAAGGTTCTGCCTAATGACAAATATTTTTTGAGGGATGTAGATGGATTTCAACCTAGTCAAATCCCATACGAAGGTGTATGGCAGGTGGCTAACATGAAACCTTGGTTTAACAGTACTCACTCTGATGAAAGCGTAATCGGAACGAATATAAATCAGAATGGACGAACTGTGGCAGTTTTATAAAATGTATTTTATTTAAAGTAAATGTACTTTATTTAAACTAAGTGTCAATGATAAAAAAACTAGTTTATAAGATATCTAAAATTTGTAAATCTGGTAACACTCTTTATGTATATGGAGGAGACCGGTCATTCGTTGAATAAAAGCGTACGAATAAAGAAGTGTCGGTAGTGAAATATTTGTTTAAAGTATTTAAACTTTTTTTTTGCCTAAGACAATGAGAAGCCCCGCCCGAACCTATAACTAAAATTTCAAAAATATCGGTAGCTACAGCCGATCTTGAGCTTTGCGACCAGAAAAAAACGGCTTTCAAAATATATATTAGTATAGATTAATACGGTAACACAAATTGAAATAATTTTGAAACCAAAAACATCATTGAAAAGATATTTTTCTGTATATGACGAGTTTTTATGGTTTCAAAATGTTTGTATTTTTGTATAGTTTTTGTTACTAAAGGTGTATTATTTTCGAATTCGATGACGACGAAGACAAATATCAAAGACAAAGACAAATATGAATACGAAAAAAATGCGAAGAGCAACCGAAACCGGATTCGAAGACCAATACAACGACCAAGACGAAAACAAAGATGGGTACGAGCGCGAGTAGGAAGACCAATATTAAGACGAATACGAACAATAATGTAAAGGTGAGTAGGATAGCGTTTATGAATACGAACGCGATGACGAAGACGAGTAGGAACACGAATATGAAAACAAGATCGAGGACCAATACAGATACGAAAACGAACACAAATGCGAATAGAGAGATCACAACAAAAACAAATACAACAAAAACAAATACGAAGGAGTATATGAACACGAATACGAAGAGGTATACGAAGACCAGGTTGAAAAGGAACACGAAGAGATATACGAAGGCGAGTTCGAATACATATACTAATACGACGCCGAAGATGAACATGAATACGAGCACGAATAGAAATACGAAGTCGTATATCAAGATGAATACTGAAAACTAGGAAGATGAATACGAAAGCGATGACGAACATAAATTCGAAGGAGAAAACGATGCAGAATACACAAAGGTGAATAAGACGACGAAGTCGAAGAAGAATATGACGGCGAATACGAATACTAATGCGCAGACGTTGCGAACACGAATACGAGGACACCGTAAAGATATGAAGACAGGGACTAAAACGAAGGCAAAAAATCGCCGAAACCCTTAAAAACTAGAAAGCCACTCAATTTGATATAGTTACATAAAAGAAGGTCAATATTGTCTTTAACTTTTTATTTTTTGCAGTAAATAGTTTGTTATTGTTCGAAGCTTTTCTATAGAATAAATTTTAATGTACCGTGGAGGCATCCTCGTGCTTCCGTGCATTGGTCTGACAATATGTGAATTTAACCATCGTCCTTGATTTCTCACAACTAATATTTTTAAAATACCAGTATTCCTATTATTATTCAATAGATTAAGCTTGATTGATAAATAGTCTTTATGAAATTATTGTTTCATATGCTGTTTGGTAAATAAATAAATAATTATAAAAAATGGATAAGCAACGAGAATTTTTGGGGGGTTGTGCTTAGCTCAGCGTTCGTCTGAATGTTCGTCCGAATGTCGTGTGTTTGGTTTCGGAACCAGAAAAAAAATAATCTTAAAATTTCATATTTTTTTATTATCATTGTTAAACTTAAGTAGCTTACTTACTTTTGCTCTTCTTATGATATGTTAATATTCCTCGTCACTATTTTATACTTCCAGACAACAAACGCCGCAAGATGGCCAACAATGCTGTCACACCATCATCTGAGGTGATTCCCACGGCTACCAATACAACAAAAGCCTCCAACTCAAACGTGCAACAACAAGCTAGTCAAAATACTAATAAAATGTTGCCACCTGCTCAGGTGTACTATCAGCAGCAACAGCAACAACAACAGCAAAATGTGATAAAGAATGTGACAAACAATGCAGGCATCAAAGTAATCCAACAACAGCAGCAGCAGCAACTGTCCAATCCACTTGCTGTAGACAACAAAATGTGGCGCAAAGATGCTGAACGTGTGCCACCTCTGCCACAAGCGGTTACTACCACAACAGCATCAATAACCACAATTGCCGGTGAGGATAACAATGTGGCAACACCCACTTGGACGACGGCAAGCAGCGGCGGTGGAATGAGCCATCAACAAACCACCACTCGCTACGTGAAACGTTCACTATCCTCGCCAGTGAAGAAGCAGCAACCAAATTTCAAGGATGATCCCACTGGTTACTTGCAACAACAGACAGCGCTGCTACACAGCTCAATGATGAATGTCGCCATGGGCGAGGAAGATGATGAAGACGAAGAAGAAGAGGACGCGCTAGAGGCAGAAGAAGCGTGTGCAGAGGATGACACAGAGATGGCTGAGGATGCGGACGATTCAGAGGACTTAGACGAATACGAAAGTGTGGCTGAAGAAGATAAGGAGATTAAGCTGAATCGTGCTGAAAGTAATAATAACAATAACGATGGACATGGCAACGTGGATGCAACTGTGCAGCTAAATGTGCAACATATGCAGCAAGAGGCGGTGGGCACTTCGGGTGGCGAAAAGAAACCGCAGACCACTTATGCCACCACCAAAAAGGTTTATGTGCAGAATGGTGTAGCACACTATCAGCAGCAGACACTGCAGCAACAACAAGAGCAGCAAATTAGTGCCCAACAGGAAAACGCATTTTACCGACCACAACAACAGCAACAACGTAAGACACAACAAACATCAACACAGCAGCAACAAATCATTGTGTCAGCTAGTCAGATGCAGATGCAACAACAGCAGCAGCAACATCAACAACAACAAATCAAACAAATGCCAATAGTTTCTATTAATGGTCAGCTCCTGGTGCCAACTTCAATGGCATCTGACGGTGGCGCGAATTTCACGCTCACTTTGAAGCCTCAACAACAACAACAGCAGCAGCAGCAGCAGCAGCATTCACAACAAATACAACTAATGCAACAACAAAACGTCCTATTTAGACCACAGCAGTCACAACAGCCGCAGCACCACCAACAGACGCAGAAAACGAATGTCGTGCCAACTGCTCAAGAATCACCAGTCTCTTCAAGCACCGCCTTTGTGCGCTCAACGCCCGAGTCGCAGCGTCATACGCCACGACCGGAACAGGTTGGCGCTATTTCAACCAGCAATGAGAGTCCTCTACCATGTCCCTCACCTGCTGACTCAGTAGAATCGGGAAGTTCGCGTGCGTCTTCAACTAAGACCACTGCATCGCCATCACCAATGCAACAGCAGCAACAAAAACAACAGCCATCACAGCACGTTTCGCAAGTTAGTGGAAACCACGTCGTGCAAATGCGCGTGCAACAGCAGCAGCCACAGCTGCATCAACAGCAACAGCAGACGACACAGCAGATACGCATTATACGTCAATCACCACAACAACAACAGCAGCAGCAGCAACAACAGCCACAACGTTTCGCTCTCGCACGCAATACGTTCACATCGTTAGCTGGCAGCCGTGCAATAACGACTACAACCGCCACGACTACTACAGCGGCAGCAACTGCCGCCGCCGCCACCGTCACAGCTAGCCAACAGCACTTGGAGACGCTTGCACCACCCCCACCACAATCGCAAAGACTGCAAGCGACATTGCAAAAGGCTACGCCAAGCAACACCATTCCGCTGCAGTTGCCCAGCAGCCAGATTATAATGACGTCCACAGGGCAGCTGATTGTGATGCCAACCAACGGCAAGCCGGCAGCGCAATTGCAACAGCAGCAAGCGCAGAATCAGCAGCAATTACTAATAACTACAACTGCCAACAACGGTGCAGCAGGCAGTGGCGCTGGGCAAGCGGCGACAGGAAATGTAATCATTCAACACCAGCATCACCCTCAGAATCAGCTGGATGTGCTGGGCGGTCACCAGCAGCTGACGACCGCAAATGGCAGCATCATACTACAAAATGGACAACAACATCATCAGCACCAAGGCGGCTATATTGTGGGGCAGGCTTCCACAGCTGGCGCCACCACCACCACTGCACAGCTACAGCCGGCCACAGTCATACTCAATTCGGGCGGTCAAAATATACTGACCACAAGTAATGGCACCAAGGTGGCACTGGCGACAACCGCCAACACCGGCAACATTATTCACGCTGGCGGTCAGCAGCTAATTGCAGGCAATCAACTGCTGACCACCGCACAGAATGCAGCCACAGCGGCCACCACCGGTCTGTTACATGGCCAACAAGCAGTTGTGCTGAATACGCTGCCCAATGGCGGCTACGTCATACAACAGCAGCAACAGCCTGCCGCACAACAGCAATACGCCACACTGGATGGCCAGGTGGTTAGCCAGATCGTGCAACAAGCCGATGGCACTACTGCCTACGTACAGCAAACGCAACAGCAACACCAGCAACAGAGTCCACAGCAGCAGACGCAACGCATCATTATCACTTCGCCAGATGTGAAGAGGCGCGCAAAAAAACGTAAGAGCTCCAGTGGCAGCGGCTCGCCCACCAGCACGCCCACTACCAGCCTATCGCCACAAATATCCCCTACGATACCCAATCAAACAGCCATTATACAGCAGCAAGTAGCTGCCGCCGCCGCCGCAGCTGCTTCGGCTGTTGCCGTGCAGCAGCAGCAGCAGCCGCCACCACCGCAGGCACAGGTTGTACAAATCGCTTCAGCCGCCCCACCACAATATCAGCAACAATTCCAACTTAGTCCTGGCATACAGGGCATTATGGTCAATAAGCCAGCGACTGCTACGGCCACGCAGCCACAGCAAATCATTTTGCAAAATGGTCAAATAATACAGCCAATGAATCTCATTGGACAGCAATTAATTGTGCCCACTGGGCTGGTGATGGCACCCGATACCACACTGCTGCAGATTCAGAATGTGGGGACTTGCGGGCCGAGCATACTCACCACCACGCCACAGGGCACAACTATGATGTTGCGCACACCCTCGCCCCAAAACAAGCAGTTCATCTCGCCCACAGCCGCTGGGCAGCAATTTATTGTTGGCAGCAATGGACAATTGAGTCCGATTGGACAAATTTATTCGACACCAATGGGTTTGGTAATGCCGACGGCACAACAACAACCCGGCACGACCACGTACGTGCAGCAAAACGCGACCATACAAGTGCAACAACATCCGCAAGCACAACAACAGCAACAGCAGCAACAGTCACAACCGCAGGTGCAGCAGCAGCACGTGCCAGTACAACAACAACAACAGCAGCAGCAACAAAGCCAACACCATCAGCATGTTGCCATACAGCCAGCAACTGCCGCCATGCAACAGCAGCATCAACAGCCGCCACAACAACAACAACAACAGCAGCATGGCACTATGCTGAGCTCGGAGCAAATTGTTATGGAATCGGCAACGTCATCATCCTCAACAAGCACTTCGTTAAGCCGTAGTGGTCAACGTTCGGCTGCAGCCAGTCCACCGGATACTACTACACACAGTCCACGTAGCCCAGAGCGACCGCCAAGTCATCGCAGCGGTGGCAGTGATATGGTGGGATGAATAAATTCTAAATATATTTTTTTTTTTCGTGTATATTTATTGAATCGAAAATTCTTCTTCTTCTTCTCTATGTAGGTGCAATGTGTATCCAGCTCGGAACCTGATGGTGCCGCTTCACCGCTAAGTACAGACAGTCGTCAATCACCATCGACTACGGACGCTGAGAAAGGTATGGGCATTAATAGGAATCATGTGTTTTTAGGGTTTAAATACACAAACTGAAGCAAGCAGGGTTGGAAAGTTTTTAAAAATCCAAACTGTAGTCCAGTGCTCGCATATGCTTCCTTATTAAATTTTCGTGAGTTTAGCATTTTTGCACAGAATATTTACGACTTATTTCTCGAAGAGAACATCATGCTAACCATTTTCGATGAACGAGTTCATGGTCCAACATGTCGGAGTTCTGTTCTATTTTTTCCACTCAAAGATTAAAGAAATTCTTAGCTGGCTCGTAAAAGCGTTTAAATAATAAAAGCTCATCGATAGCTCTTTCCTAGGCCTTAGAAGCTAACAATTTCCTATATACCTTGCATTAGAAGTTAAACACTAATTTTATTTCATTTTATTCATTTTGTCGTTTCATTTTTCATGGCCACTTCGGCAATAGTTAAGGTTTATTTGTGGATAAATTCGTTACCAGTTTCGAGCTACCCCGAACTAAGTCCAAAATTGACCTGAAGTAATCCTGAAGTGGTTGTGATAAGGTCGTGAACTTGCGCCGAAATAATCTCGAACAAGTAGTTAAACGGTTCCGAAATGGTTCCTTATTAGTTCCGAAATTATGCCGAACCGTTCCCAAAATGGTCCTAAAGTAGTACTGAACTAGGCCTGAAATGAGCCTGAACTAGTTCTTTAATTGCCCCGAAATGATATCGAACAAGTCTTGAAATGGTCCCAAAATGGTTGTTAAACAGTGCAGAACTAGGCCCGAAATGGTCCTAATATAGTCCCCAAAAAGTTCCTCCAATAGTCGTGAACTGGTCTAGAAATGGTCCAGAACTAACCCGAAAATATTACTCAATTAGTCGTGAAGTAGTCCCGAATAATGCCGAAAAGGTCCCGAATTGGGCCTGGAATAACCTTGAACTAGTCTAGAAATGCTCATTTTTGTACACACAAGAAGCAATTATAGATTTTCTGTTGGGTTACACAAGAATCAGTTACATATTTTCGGCTGTGTTAATGCAAATTTTACCCCAACCTAAAGCTAAACTGTTTACACATCAAAAATCGTGCTAGAAAACTTTCGCAAGTATGTGAACATCGGTTTACTAAAACGTTCGCTGGGTTCGTGCAGTTTAATTAGCAATCAAAAGATATATGTACATACATACATATGTATCTCGTTCAATCTTTAAAAAACTACGAATGCAATATTAAAATCGTATCGCACGAACATAAAATGTTTTAAAATGGACACCTTATGTGCTCGTAAAATCGTCTGCTAACCACTTACAATCCTCATCCACTCAAACTCCCACGCTTTCGAACAGCAGACAAGCACACACCCGCACAAAGGCACGCAATCTGGCAATGTTTCTTTTACAATCGACTTGCCAAGCGTCGAACAAATCCAGAAAAAAGGCAACGGGTATAAAAAACGAAGCATTACACAAAGAAGCAGCCGAACATCACGCAACTTCCTTTGGGCATTTTTATGCTGGCATAGGAAACCTTTGCACGCTCCTGCATATAAATTCCTAATATCGAACATATTTTCATGCGCAAAAAAAATATAAAAATAAAGTGTACACCAGACACTGAAGCAGCGCAGCGTAGTGGGGGGGGGGGATGGGAAAACGATATCACCACACACTTTATGCTACTCACATTCGATGAAGAAATCAAGACGTTAAACGCAACATTAAATTCCAATCGATACATATACCAGCGGCACGCAATACGTACAACAAATGTGCAGAAAGAGAGATGGGGAGGTAGTGCGCCAACACTGAAAAAATATGTACATATATCTAAACTGGCTAAAACTCTAAGCCATCGTATAGAAGTAGCGAGTGAAGATGAGCATGAAGCGTAGAATCGTTAAAGTAAGTAGGCTCGTAAATTGTACGCTCTATTAGCTGCTGCTACGCCGCACAGCTTTAGCAATGAGCCAAGTTAAGGTGCCTTTAGGCTAATACTGGCTCAAATTTCTATCTGCGCAGTTACTTATTATGCGCTCATGCCTGCCGCAATCAAATCGAACGCATTTCTTTGTTGTAAAAATTTCGCTAGTGTGTTTATTTAGTTGGCAGATAGGAAGGTGAGGAGTATTGCCGTCAAAAATGAAACATCAGCGCTTTTGATTGCCAAGCAACTTTCCGATAATGTCTACCAATAGTCGATTTTACTTCAACCACCATAATACTTGCTGCCTGCGCGTCTCCCCCCACCATACATTCCACACATTTATTTACCTCCTCATGCCAATAGGTTTCTATACATATTTCCTTCTGTGTGCGTATAAATTTTTATACCAGCTAAAATTCTTTTTCGCTTCAACACTCCACATTTAATCGACTTTTCGTATTTTGAAAATTTTTATTTTCTTGCCGCTTCATCATCAACAATCATGGCCGTCGTACGCGTACGCTTTTCCATCAACTTCGATCAGGACTCGGCATGTCAAGCGCATATCAAACCACAAATATTTACAAACCATCGGAAGCAAAGATACGACGCGTGCAAACACCGCCACAGAGCGTTGGCGGCACAGGAGTCGGTGGAATGAGCGCAGCCGCTGGAGGTGGAGGCAACAGCGGTATGGGTTACACAATTACCTCAGCCGCCACATCTTCGGCTTTAGCCACAACGCTCCAACTGCAACAACAACAACAACAACAGCAGCAGCACCACCACCACCACCACCAACAGCAACTACATCAACGACAGCAGCAGCAGCAGCAGCAGCATCAGCAACAACAACAACAAATGCAGCAACATCACTTGCTACAGCAGGATATTTTAATGAAACCCGATTCGCATGGTAAGTAGTCATATGTAGCCACTATACTCAATTGACGTTGCTCACGTCAAATCAGATACAACTCATATTTTTGTATTTTTTTTGTATTTTTTGTTTTGGTTTTTGTTAACGGTGTAAAAATGAGATTTCATTTCGTATTCGATTGCGCCATTATAAAACATACACATACATATGTATTGTTGAATCCTTGTTGGTTTTGTGAATTGAATTTTTGTGCTCTACAAACATATTTACTAACAATGCGACAAGCTAACATTTCATACTTACAACACGTAATCTAAGGCATATCAGCACACACACACACACTAACACATGTAATATCCGTACTTGCAAATATCCTTTCCCAACTCACTTGCCACTCACTTATCCTCACTGTACTTGATATGTACATATGTCGGTGATTGGCATATTTTTGCTGCTATATTTTCTTTTGTATTTTGTCTGCAAATCTTTTCCACAATATCCATCATTGTTCATATGGAGTTATTATAGCAAAATCACGTAAAATCGTCTTATGCTCATAAATACTAATGCATGTCGATGTAGTTACTTTGTATAAAGCATAAGCAAACGTGTCTAGGTATACTTGCATGCATTTATTTATGTATTTTTATGATAAAATCCTATCAGCATCCATATGTAGTGTAGCATATTTATGAACGGTACACATGTAATCTGGCTTTTGTATGGGGCGGAGTAGTGTTCTGAAAACACTGACATGTTGATAAAATTTAACATAGCCTATCACTACGGTGACCATATTAACCAATGTAAAATAAAGGACATTTTTTTCAAAATTATTTGGGAATACGTACATACAACTTGTACGATAAAAGTACCTTACCCATATCGTAATTTAAATCAAATATTTACCAGTTAATTAACCGATTCCGGAAAATGAAGCCAAATCCTTTTCAAGGACTTCGTCACCCTTTGCTGCCAAAATACGTCAGACCGAAGTCAGCACACAGAGGTTCAAAATTGGAATTTAATGTTCGTAATTCACCGCAGTCTTTATTTTTCAACCAATTTTTACTAAAAACCAAAAAAAAAATTATTTTTGTGAACCTTTTTTATAAAATTTCAAACATTTTTTGTAATTTTTTCGTTTTGGGGAACCATAAAATTGTTTTTAACTAGTCTTTGTTATGTAACATTTGTTAACTAATGTATTCTCCATTTTCTTCAAAACTGCCACTTTTTCGGCATTTTGCACTAAAAAATTTCATATAATCAAATAAAAATTCACAAATCAGGCTCAACTAGTATCTAGCAAATATTATGAGCTTTAATAAAAAAAATTATCAAATTAAGTGAAAAAAATGAAGGCTCCAGTGAATTACGAACACTAAATGCCACTTTAGACCACTGTGCAGCAGGGGGTTTATTGTTCTCTTTCAATGGAACTGGAAACTCAGCGTGCAACACGATCCTGTGCACAACTTTCCCTGTGCTTTATATATTGTGCAAAGATTACCTATTAAATAAAAACCCTTAAGTGGGGTGCGAAACAAACTGGCGAAGATTTTCATTATATTTTATTAGGAACATTTTTATTTTTCATATTCTGAAAAATTTACCTCTGAAAAATGCAGAGCTGATTTAAAGGACAGTTTAAGAAATAACGGACAAAACGCGTCCTTTATTTTGAAAAAAATTATAAAGGACAGGAGGTTAAAATAAAGGACTGTCCTTTGAAATAAAGGACGGATGGTCACCGTACCTATCACTAATAGCGTAATTACATAAAAGATTTTCGATAAAGTTAAAGCGATAAAAGCTTGTGGAGAATAGTAAAAAAATTTCGTAGATTCTGACACTATAGGCTATAACTGCGGTTGCCAGGCGTACTGATTTCATTTGTATAGAACTAAATTTTCTTTCGTTATACGGATTATTTTGAATTTCTTAATCAGTAATGCAAATGTACTGACTTTTAACATCTTGTACTAATTTCTTACTATTTTTTGGTCATTTGTAATTATTTTAACTAAGATAATTAGTGTCTGAAGTTACCCTTGTATGGCTAGTATTAAAGCCATTAAACTAACTTCAGTAACTAAATATGAATTTGCCGCGATATGCACTCGCACGTTCACTTTGGTCGTACAATTTTGCCAATTTGTCTGCCGTTTAAGGTTTTTACTGTTTATAGCCCTGAGAGACATAAGGTTTGCACGCCGTGGTATGCATACTAGCGACGTTAATTTTTATCGTTTTTACGATCCTGGGATTTTTGTTATGTCGTTATCACGGTTGCCACTTTGGTAAATTTTTACCAAAATTGCTAGAAAAAATTTGGGTTGGTAAAAAGGTAAACTTTTTCTCATTTTGGTAGTTTTTTGTTGAATTATTTTGTTTTAAAAACAAATAAAACTTTTCTTCCCGTTTTATTTTTCATGGTTATCTTTTTATTACGAATTTCTTTCCAAAAGTGCAGTCTACTTTATGGCATCAATTTTCGAACGCTTTAATGCACACTTTTTATATACATTCTTCTGCTTCTTCTTCTATTTGGCGCTGTAACTGCCTAAGCGATTTTGGCCGAGTTCGGCAAAGCTCGCCAGTCGTTTCTCTTCTGTGCCAACTGACGCCAATTGGAAACGCCAACTGAAGCCAAGTGGTAAAGCTCATACAGCTCATCGTTAAATTGTCTGCGGTATTCGCCATCGCCAACGCGTAATGGTCCGTAAATCTTTCGCAGAATATTTCTCTTGAAACTCCAAGAGCCGTTTTATCAGATATTTTCTACTTTTTCAAACTTGTAACCAGGGACGTGAACCGGTTTTGAACCGGAAAACCGCTTTTTTCTATTAGTTAACTGAACCATTAACCGAACCGAAATTTTCCACAAAGGTTTGATCCGAAACGAAAACCGAACCACTTTCCATAAAGGTTTAAAGGTTCGTTTCAACTAAGTTTTAATAGATAAAAGTACCCACTTTTTTTCTTTTTGTTAAACATGGTAATACCTACCATGTTTGTTAACCATGTGACAATATCAAATGTAAAGGCAACCCATCTCTTGACCCTCAACCTTGCGCGTTATTTTACTTTGGTCACATAACGGTTGTTTGTAACAGGTAAAACGAATCGAGATAGATATAGACAAATGTATTCATAAGTGATCAGAATAAAAAGAGAAATCGATTAAGCGGTGACTGTCTTAACGAAACTTTGTATGCGCACTTCTTTCGGGCGTAGAACGGATGGTATTGAAAATGGCCAAAATCGGACAATAACCACGCCACATCCCATATAACGGTAATTTGGAGAAATACGAAATCTTCGATAAATCAGTAAATATTAAAGCTAATTTATTCAAAATGCCTGCGACAATCGTTTACCAAGAAATAGTTCATGATAAAATTTTGGAAAACGGGCGTGGCACCGCCCACTTATGATCACATATATGTATGTATCTCGGTAACCGGTCTACCAATTTAGACCAAACTCGGCATGGCTATTGTGCTTGCCAAATAAAATCAAAAAAAAAAATCATTGAAATCAGACTAAAATTGAGGCCGCTTTTCATATAACGGTAAATTTCATAAAAGCTTGAAACTTCAATATTTTGAAATTTAAGGACGCTAAATTACTTAAAATTGATACACCCCGGTATACCATGTTGCGGTGGCTTTCGGAAAGGTGAAAATCATATATTTAATACTTGCGCCGGGTATTGAATGTTCGGCCCGAACTTAGACTTTATTACTTGTTTGTTTTTCGAACCGTTGAACCGAACCGAAACCCCGGTTCAAAGACCAAAAAAACCGCTTTGGCGAACCAATCCAAAAGAGGAAAAACAGTTCGAACCCGCGAACCGAACCAACAAAATTTTTCATCCGGGTCACCTCCCTGCTTGTAACTGTCAACAGTGACGTATGTATGTGCCAAGACCGTATGCTCTGACTGTTTCTCGATCTTGTCGCTGTGGAAAAAGCGTTTAGATAATAAAGATAACAAATTGGTAGCTGTGGCCCGTGCCCCGTCGTTTCCAACATGTTTCAATCTAAAAAATGAGAGGCTGTCGCTGAAGATTACAACCTTTTTCTTTCTCGGCAGGCAACGCCTAGCCTCCGATCATATTTCTGCTCCTCGTAAAAATACAATCGCTGTTCGGAGTCGGTGTAAAACCGAAGGTCTTTCTGCCACAAATCCGAGGAGAAGCTCGGCCAAACACTAACATATGTGTAAGCTCCAATCTATTATTATTATGGCTTTGAGTGATTTTGGAACAGGATTTTAGGTAGCACTCTAAGTCTGCTTTCGGAGATTCGGTATTTCAGTCTGAACGTGCTGTTTATCGGGGTGTTGACGAACACATACATTAATACTGTTACGGATGGTTTGGTGGTATGAGGGCTTTGGAGTACTTCTGTATAGAAACAGCCCGCCGTCGATTTTGCTCTGCATCAGAGGCTTTACCAGATATGCGAGTGTGTTGATATGTGTGTGGCTCCTTTTGGCTTAGTGCCGCGTTAGGTTGATTCTAGACGTTAACGATTTTTTCAGTGGTGTAACGTGGTTGTTCCATTTGTACTTTTTGTTGAAAACAACTACGTAATGCAAAATGCTTTAATTTAAATTTGCCCAAAGTTTTTGATTCGCTTTTAAAATTTCATATTGGCCATTTAGGGTATTTTTTTCGACGATGATATGTACATACATATGTATGTATATATTTTTTGCAGCTTTAAATAAGGTACTTTTACACATTTGATTGCTCTAAAACACTTTGATGATTTCACCACATACACTGAGAAAATTCTTTAGTTACGTCAACTAAATACACACGTACATATATTTCTCCACACTAGGGATGTGCGATTAATCAGCCAATCGAAATTACTTACTTAATCAAAGAATAATTATTTTTGATTAATCAAAATGATTACTTTTCCGATTAATTACATATTGATTAATCAGAATCTAACTAATTTGATTAATCAGCAAACTGATTCATCCTATCCTGATTAACCAGAAATCTGAGTAATTGCTGTTATATGTTTTGTTTACATACATACATACAAAAATAGCAAAAAATTTAATTTTAAGAAGCTACATACATATGCACATATTTACGCTGTATTTACTACATAGTACGTACTTGTTTGGCATTTTATATTTGTTAATAAGATAGATATTAAATGTGCATACGAACATACATATTTGCACATACAAACATACCTATTAAAGAAACTTCGTTTGGTTTGAAAGAAAACTCGAAAGAATTGAACAAAGTTTTTCAGATTTCAATTATTTTTTATTTTTTATAGTTTGAGTAAACACTAATTACTCAGGATCTTATTAATCAGAATCTGATTGATCAAATTATTTAATTAATCAGGATTATGATTATCTTAAACTTGATTAACCGATCAATCGCACATCCCTACTCCACACACAATATTTGGTAACTAAAACCAAACGCGACTGAAGTTTTTTCTCAGTATACACGCATTGACATTCGTACATACTACATACATCATGGTGATAGCTTTATGTGCAAAAACATATATGTTTGTTTTCGTCTAATTTACTTTCATACTTCACTTGTCAATGAATTAACTACAAAATAATTCGGTATTTCATGTGCTTCCATGGCCTAAGAAAACTAAAAAAACATGCGCAAATTAAATTAACCCGTCAGTGTGTCACGCAAATTAACAAGCATCGGTCGGCAAATTTTTGCTGAAAATAAAATTGTATTTAATGACCTAATTAATTCATAGAGTCGCCAAGAAATTCGCCAACAACAACTACTATAACAACAACGCCACCACCACCACCACCACCACCACCACCACCGCCGCCGACACAATTGGTGACGCCAACACCAGCAACAACATCAACTATTGCACAAGCATCAGCTAACCACCAGACATGCCATAAGTCCACACAAAAATCGCCAAACAAATTGCTACGCGCTCGTACCACACGTGCTGCCCGAACGATTCCCAATGGTGGTGCAGAATTAGCCGATAGCACCGCAGTGGTGGTTGCGTCAACACTCACAACAGCAGCAACAACAACTCCTTCGTCTGCATCAACGGTCGCACATGCTTTCTCGATTGGTGAATTGATTTGGGGCCCATCGCGCGGTTATCCCGCCTGGCCGGGTAAAGTTGTGCAGGTGGAAATTGATGAGCAACCGCAAACCACAAATGGTGAACCTGCAGTTTGGGTGCAATGGTTTAGTGGTGGTGGACGTATCATAACCGAACTTATAGCGATCACTTCGCTGCATAGTCTTTCTGATGGTTTGGAGGCGCATCATAAGGCGCAAAAGGATACTAGAAAGTGAGCACTAATATAGTATACATACATACATACATATTATATGATGAGGAATAACACTGGTTTACAGCAAAAATGTTCTATAGATGCCACTATCCAATTCTTATGTAGAATTGCTCGGTGAATACCGAAAATCGAGATATATATTTTTTTCCTATGGATCACTTTTCGAGATATTTGGAGTTTACCGTTATTCAGCTTAAAAAATTAGTAGCTTCACTTAATCACATCTATCTTACGAACCAATTGAATAATCTAATATGGGCAAATCCAATACGGCAAATGAGAGCTAATTAAATTCTCCATAAATCGCATATACATACATCACTTTTCGATAGCCCTCATGGGTTCTGAGAAATGAATTAATCATTTCTGACGTCCCTTGTTTTCGATGCAAATACTCTACATACTCAGGCGTACGTGGCGTATGAGTGACGGCTCTATTATCGTTTTAAGCAAGCATCTAAATTTCAGGGCAACCATCTGCCCTGACAAAGCTTCAAGGGGAGAAAAGGTGTGACATTTTAAGAAACGAACAAAAAATGTTTCACTCTTTGCCCTTAATTTAGAATCGAACACGAAAAGAGAAAGGGGTCATCTGTTTAATGGATGCAATCAGTTTCGTATGAAATTTAACATGTTAATAAATATTTGGCGAGTAAGTGGGGTGATTAAGTGGAACCACTCTTTTTTAAAGCTGAATAACGGTAAATTGCAAATATCTTGAAAACGTATTCATAAAGAAAAAATTAACTCGACTTTCGGACTCAGCGAGCGATTTTACGTGCTGATTGAGTGGTGGCGTCTTGAGAACAAAAACAAAATGAAAGTTTGTGATCCAGTCTAATCAGTTCATAGGCCAGTTTACGGAATATATGTTTACATTCATATGTATAAGTTCTGATAGAACAATGGATCTGAGACTAAATACAAACCCCCAACAATAGTTTCCTACGCCTTTTAGTACTTGTGTAGGTGCATTCGCTCTTGATTTTTTTTTTTCGTACAGTCAATCAAATCGAAAAATAAGGTTTAAACAACATTCCAGACTATCCTAAGATTTTCCAACATATTTAGTAGTAAAAGTGCTTGATGTCACAAGTAGAAGTAGTAAGTCTTTAACGAGTTGTCACCATATCGGTCCGCCATCATGTTTTTTTTTTGGTTTTAATGCGCCATACATACGCTTTCACATTTTCCGAAAACGTATTCGAAAATGGGCATAATATCCGATTCCATTTTCGGTCGTTTTTCGGATACGCTTTCCACACTCGAAGATTGCATCAGCAACATACATTTCATCCCGTTTCTACATTTATGAGAAAACTAATATTAGCACTTATAGCAATTGTTTAAGTGTCATACTTATTCTTCTTCTTATTTGGCACTGTAACTGCCTAAGCGATTTTGGCCGAGTTCCGNTTTAAGTGTCATACTTATTCTTCTTCTTATTTGGCACTGTAACTGCCTAAACGATTTTGGCCGAGTTCCACAAAGCACGCCAGTCGTTTCTCTTTCTTGCAAACTGACGCCAATTGAAAATTCCAAGCGAAGCCAAGTCCTTCTCCACTCGGTCTTTCCATTGCAGTGGAGTCTCACTCTTCCTCTGCTGCAGGTTCCGAATACTTCCAGAGCTCGGTGTTCATTCGAATGACACAGCCAAGCCAGCGGAGCCGGAAAATTTTAATTTGCTGTACTATACTCACCTACTGAGGATACTTCGTCTTGTCCTCGTTAACCACCATACCTAATCGCTTTGCTTCCTTATCCAACTTGGAAAAGACAGAATAGTCTTCGCGGTTCTTATTACCGATGATGTCGATGTCATCAGCATACGCCAGCAATTGCACGCTCTTATAAAAAATTGTTCCTGAGCGGTGCAGTTTGCGGCTCTTATTATCTTCAACAACATCATATTAAACATGAAAGGGCATTTTCAACACCCATTCGTCCTTGTGAACCAAAAAACTTTATTTTTAACCGACTTCCAAAAAAGGAAGAGGTTATCAGTTCGTCGGAATAATTTTTTTTTTTTTTTTTATGTATGTTACCGCATAACTTTGGACCACGTCAACCGATTTCGATAATTCTTTTTGCATCGGAAAGGTAGTGTCTCAGAGGTGGTCCCATACTAATCTGGTTAAGATCCGATCAGCGGATCATGAGATATATATATATATATATTTTTTTTTATATGGGAGTTGAAGTCGGTTTTTTTTTGCTAAAAATTACTAGTTATTCAATTAGTTTTCTCTTTTATTTGGTTCTCCATTGCATAATTTTTTTCATTAGTCATATGTTTAGAACTCCAAAGTCCTTTAAAAAATGCTGAAGTCGAATAGACAAACTAAAAACGCAGTTTTTTTATATTTCGCCCATAGCTTTTTGACCGTAAATATTATCCGGTCGGAAAGGGGTTTAAGATGGTTCAATATGCACATGTTACGCAACTTTTCCACACTTTTAGAATTTCGAAGTCGAAAAATTAATTTTTTTCCGCTCCGCCCTAATAGGAAAATAGGCGCCGCCGCACTATGGGCAAAAATCATGTCTTTTTTTCAAAATCGTATATGGTTTGAAAGGAGTTAACTTAATGAAACTTTTTGCAGTTTTAGGCCAAATGTTCATAAAATGGAAGAAACCTGTAGAAAAATCGCAATTTCATTTTTTTGGGAAAAGTATGTTTGTTACTTCTTCACGCAGAAACGGCTAGACGGCAGAGCGAATGCACGATTTAAATATTTTATATTTTTATATTATTAGAATGTAATTTTCCTTGCACTTTTTCGTAGGTTAAAAAATATCTAAAAAATTTTTTCTCCGGAATGCTGCATACATATTTATGCATACACAAGTACATATATAAAATGATATTTGTGCTATATTTTATTTAATGAATAGAGTACTTTAGTTTTTAAACAAAATTTTAGTTTGGTAATATAGATATTTATGTATTTGTATGTATGTGCATATTTTTTTTTTTTGCTATTTAAATATTTTTGAACATTAAAAGTTTAGATACGTATATTTTTTTAGAATTAATGTATGTAGTTTCTTGAATGCCTGATAACTTTATTAATATATGTATATACATATTTATGTAGATATCTATGTATCGTAAATAGGTATCATATAGTATCTATTTTTTAGCTAATTAGACATGTTTTATTTAAAAAAAAATATATATTTTTAAAAAAACTATGTGTTGTTTATATGTTATTAATTAATTTGTTTATTTTTTTATTGCTTTTTCTACTCCTACCAACCCACTTTATCCGTGTCATGTGAATAATTGTCTATGTCTTGTACATTTGAATGCATCCACCACCACCACCACCAACAAATCCAACCAACAACAAAATCAATCAACCAACAACACAAAAATCAAACAATCAATACCTCCACACATTTCCCCAAATACAATTAAAAACAACACACCGCATTTCCCAAATTGGTATGACATACGTTAAAATCAAANATATGTTATTAATTAATTTGTTTATTTTTTTATTGCTTTTTCTACTCCTACCAACCCACTTTATCCGTGTCATGTGAATAATTGTCTATGTCTTGTACATTTGAATGCATCCACCACCACCACCACCACCAACAAATCCAACCAACAACAAAATCAATCAACCAACAACACAAAAATCAAACAATCAATACCTCCACACATTTTCCCAAATACAATTAAAAACAACACACCGCATTTCCCAAATTGGTATGACATAAATTAAAATCAATACCATAAACGTATCATCAAATACCTAAAAACACTACCATAAAAGGAGCCGAAAATTGAATTCACAACTCGAACGCGCCATTCAAGAGGCAATGACCGAATTGGATCGTATTTCAGCTACTTCAACAACAACAATTGTCGGTGCAACTGCAGCCAAACAACAACAGCTGCAGCAAGCCACAGCAACAACCACACTCAACAACAACAACAACAACAACAACAACAACAACAACAACAACAACAATTCGACTAGTCCAAACCGCAATAAGCGGCTCAGCAACATCGCACAGCGCAACAGCAACAACACCACCACCAGCAATATTGGCGCCGCTACAACTACCGGCGGTTATGCAATCGTACCAACATCTGGTGGACCCACACATGCCATATCTACAACCAGTGCGCATAATAGCTTCAGCACACCGCTAACTACAGCTACAGCACCACGCAGCAAGCCAATACGTATAGCACCAGCGCCGGCACCAACAAGCGGCTCGCCCAACAAAAATACAACTGCTGCAACAACAACAACAACAGCCACAGCAACTGTAGCGCTAAGCCAAGCACAGGCACAGCAGGCCACTACGCAACAACTCACGGCGCTGGGTAAATGACACGGGGAGTCCTGCGCGCAGGTCTCATGGTCCATGCAAACCTACACGCTAGTCATACACAATAAGTAGTCTGAAGCGAAGAAGACTCGTGTAGGTGTGACTAAAGAAACGGCGCTATGAGTCGGAAAACATGTATGTATGTATGTACATGCGTATGTGAAGATTGCTGGAAAAGTGATATGGAAGAGACTATCTAAAGGATGAAAGTGAAAGCAACGCAATGCTAAGGATCCTTGCATACGGCGTGGGAGAGCTAGAAGTTGCGTGCGAGCGTTCATGAGTATGGGAGAAGATGATGTGGTAATCTATAGCTGTTTTGGATTTTTAATTTGTTAAAGGAATTGAAAAAAGCATTGTGGTTGATGTTTGGTAATACAAACATATGTATGTACATATACATATATATGTATATAGAATAGATCGAAAAATACATCAACACTAATAAATATATTTAAACAAAAATGCATTTGAACATTGTACATGTACATATGTATATGTAGTAATACATATAAATAAATAAATAAAATATTTATGCAAATAAATTTCCAAAAGTACCAGTAAATATGCTTGTATCTATGCAGTCCTATATATACATATATAATCTAGTTATAACACAAGCTGCTAGTATGAAAATAAGCGTACCTACGGTTGAAATGAAAATATTTATTTTCAAAAAAACTCGAGTTAATTTTGTTTTTATTTATTTTTTACTCTATTTTTTAACAGACAGCATTAGCTTGGAGACAATTTATAAACTTAAAACTATACTTTATTCAAAAAATATATAAACATTATGAAAATACGCTTTATGTATTTGTAAAATTTAGTTGTTGCAACAAATTTCGTTAAAATTTCTTATAGTTGTATGTATATAGGGTAAGAAAACTCAAAATGTGTGTTTCTTTAAGAACATAAAAAAATAAATAATAATAATAATAATAATGCAAAATTATGTAATTATCATGAAAGTCTTTCAAATATTTTATACGTGGTAATTGTACAAGAATTAATAAAAATAAAATATGATTAACTTTGTTGGTAATTGATTTAAGCTTTTAAGATACATATAAAACAAGCAACATAGCATTGCCAAGTGAAAGCCGTTTGAAATTATTATGTAAACACACATAATACCAATAATATAAAAAGAAAAACTTTTGTTTAGGCTACAAAAATACATGCATATATGTATGTAAATGCATAAAAATATATAAAAAATTTGCTTTCAACAAATGTATTCAGCGCTAGAGACATTTTTTCGATATTGCTTATGACAAAAATCAAATACAAATATGTGTATTCTTTATTTTCACCTGCAATAGAATTTTATTTAACGCTAATAGACAATAAAAATAAATAAAACTTAAAGAAAAAAGTTTAGTGTGTAATTGTATGTAAATCACGCTTTGGCACAGCGTATTTATGTAGCTACATTCACATATATTTTTAAACACTAAACAGACACATAAATACGTAAGTAACGCATATTTACTTTAATTCGTAAGCTGAAAATGCTTTACCATCAATCGTCGATGTTTTTGCAAAACCGCCCATCGACCAATTGCAAAACCGCCTGTCTAACGGCACTCAAATTTTACACAAGAGCGAAAAAGCGGGTTTTCTTTGAAGGCATTGCCTTGATAGGCGGTATTTTCTCTGGCAATTTTTTTAAAAATCTGTTTTTTTTAATAACGATTTTGCGCTTTTTATGCATAAATCTCGATGCCCAGAGTTCAGGGTTATCATACCTCATTTTTGCCACAACGGCGATTTAGGCGGTTTTGCGACTGGCCGATGGGCGGTTTCGCAAAAATATCGACGATATGTATGTGCATGCATATTTTAGTTTTCACAATTATTGTTTGTTTATACATAAATATAAATTGTTTTTGTTGCATTTTATTATTTAGTTTTACAAAAAAACAAAAAAAAGATTTTTAGCGATTAGCCATGGAAGACGCTTAGAATTGTAAGTTAGTAATTGTAACAGGTAAAAAGGACATATTTGCAAAAAAAAAATACATAAATAAAAGAAGCAAAGAAATGTTTGCAGAGCTAAGAAAAAAAGGAAAATATTAAATGAGGTATAAGATATACATACATACATGCATACATATGTATGTACTTATGTACGTACGTAAGGCGCCAATAATCAAAAACCAATGGTTAATCAAATGCAATAGTACACAATCACCTACGGACAAAAAAAAAATAATAATTACATATATACACATGGCAACTCATAGCATACATGCGTACACGTAAACATGACTTTTAGCATAAAGATAGTGCAGTTGAAAAAAATATATTTAGCTGGATAACAACACATTTAAAAATATATAAAGTTAAAACTAAAAGCGTTTTTTGATTTTCCCTGTTTATATCTGTAATTCCTCAACATTTGTAAGCAAGATGTAGTTTTAACCCTTGTGCGAAATTACATTTCTGAATTTTTAAATTCATGCCTGGCCAATTTTGTTCACTATCTTAAATATTTTTTTTTTTTATCCTAAAGCCGAATGTGGAAATTTAATACGTAGTGGAAATCTGGCATTAGGTTTTTATTCAATCCAGTTTTATTCTATTCTCGTTTACTTTTACTTATTTCTAATTTAATATTTTATTTTTTATTGTTGTCCTTTTTAGTTTATTTTATACTTACACAATCCTAATTTAATTTAATTTATTTAGAATATTTAAAGATGATGTTCTAATGAAATTAATTCCTTCTATTTCCCGCTAAATTTGTTTTATTTTTATTCTCTACCTAAATATACTTAATAGTCTTTATATTTTTAAAGTTTAATAAAATCTGTTGCTAATTTTCTAGTTTAGTTTCTAGTTTTACACATTGTATTCAGCGCTTAAACAAATTTAAAAAATTATAATTATAAAATGGTTACAGCACACCATAAATGTATGTTGATTGCATTTAATATGTATGTCGTTACATAAAAAGCCAATACAACAAAATAGATGCATACAATATCTAAAGGAATTAAAACAAAATAATGTTTTGAACTTGTGTTAGTGCGTATGCCAAACGCCTATGACAAGAATCAAAAAATAATAAAAATAATGTATAAAATATCATGACTCACAAACCATAAATAAATTTATTATTAATCTCAAAATAAATGCAAATAATCCAAATACATATTAAAATTTTGTTTCCTTAATGAAGATGGGCATTTTTAATTTGGCGGGACGTATGGCAAAATTTTTAAAAATTAAATTAAAAAGGTTGCAGAGCTGTGCGCTTAATTGATTATTCCAAATTTTAATTAATCATAAAGTAAATAACTCAATTAATCGATTAATTGGAAATTATAATTGCTCAAAAGTTAAGTTACTCGAGTAATAGAGATTTAACCAAAAACAAAAATATTTTAGTAATTCACTTTATGGTTAATCAACATTATGCGTAAAATGAATAATCAACATTTCAAAGTACTCTTTACATATACATAAAAAAGTTGAAGTTCCTTCATACTTTGAAAACAACGTTTCTGTTTTCAAGAATTAAGATTAAATTATTTTTTCATATACAGATTGTTAAAAAGAAAATAAGCAAACTATTTTAACGAGCAAAATTCATTTTTTTAAGTAATCATATTTTAATTAACTTGATTAATCATCGTTTTGAGTAATCAAAATCTTGATTACTCGAGTATTTGATTAACCGAATAACAGGGTTAACAAACTTGCTCGAGTAATCGAATAATCGCACAGCCCAACTGCGTTGTAAATAATTACAATAATAATAATTGTTGTAATGTTTTTTTTTTTAATATTCGTAATATATTTCCAGCGAAATTTTTTGTTATTTTTTTATAAAAATTCTGAATTTTTAGAAAATTTTTGGGTATGCAGTTTTAACTAAAACCGCGTAAATCGCAGTTTCAAACTTTATACAAAATTTAACAAGTTTTCATCAAAATTTCAACTTTTTATTCTGAATTTTTAGATGCAGTTTTATAGCCCATATAATTTTAGTCTAATTGGGTGCAAGTTTCAACCAGCTAAAAAATTGCATTGATTTTTCAGAGTTTTTGTTTTAGGCTACTTTTTCGGGTTTTTTAATATAAAAAGCGCAATTTACAAAAACTTGCGTTGGTATTTTGAAATTTTGTTGTTGAAGGTCTCTTGCATTAAATTTCATAAGAAATTCATTTTTATATGAAAAAAGTGCAAAAATCCGTCACCAAAAAAAAATCTTAACAATCAGCGCCATTTTTTAGCCGTTTGAAACTTGCACTTCAAACTAAAATTGTATAGGCTATAAAACTGCATAGCCAAAAATTTTCTAAAAATTCAGAATAAAAGGTTGAAACTTTGATGAAAATTCGTCGAATTTCCCTAAGTTTTGTATAAAGTGTGAAACTGTGATTTACACGGTTTTGGTTAGACGATATTTTTATACAAAAATTTTTACTTAAAAGACAGCATAATCTCGCCGTAGAGTATCTGTACGAATCTTCATTACGAACGGATTGAATGAAGGCTCTCTACGAATTTCGAATTTACGTTCGTAGCCATTCGGATTCTGTGATAGCACTTTCGTATATTTCACGAAAATCGAATCTACGACGCAGAATTTTTCTGTAATTGTAGCCCGTAGCGCAGAAATCTGCGGAATTTAGATTTTTCCGTGTCCGCTGATTTCTTCCTTGTATAGATGGTTGCCACTTCGTCAGTTTTGCAGATGGTAAAAAAGTTATAAGTTACTATTCAAAATACATTTAAAATATTTGAAATTTGCTATTGAATAAGGTTTTTTGTTGAAAACTAAGTAGTTTATATTTAGCTACGTTCTATTATAACATGAAAAATTTTAGTTGAAAAGGTAAGTTAATGAAAAGGCATTGGTGAGTGGCAACACTGTAGTAAGCAACACTGAGGGCTCCAGTANTGATTTTAAATTTTGTTCCGACAGCATAATCTCGTCGTAGAGTATCTGTACGAATCTTCATTACGAACGGATTGAATGAAGGCTCTCTACGAATTTCGAATTTACGTTCGTAGCCATTCGGATTCTGTGATAGCGTTTCGTAGATTTAACGTAAAATCGAACCTACGATGGATCCTGTGATAGCCCTGATTACGAATATTTGAACAAAATCAATACATGCTCATTTGTTTGAATAACTGTATATAGATACATATCTACGGTGACCAATCGTACCGATTTTAGCTGAACAGTTCTGATTTTGACAAAATCGTCCCGCTGACTGATTTTGACAAAATCGTCCCGCTGACTGATTTTAAATTTTGTTCCGACAGCATAATCTCGTCGTAGAGTATCTGTACGAATCTTCATTACGAACGGATTGAATGAAGGCTCTCTACGAATTTCGAATTTACGTTCGTAGCCATTCGGATTCTGTGATAGCACTTTCGTATATTTCACGAAAATCGAATCTACGACGCAGAATTTTTCTGTAATTGTAGCCCGTAGCGCAGAAATCTGCGGAATTTAGATTTTTCCGTGTCCGCTGATTTCTTCCTTGTATAGATGGTTGCCACTTCGTCAGTTTTGCAGATGGTAAAAAAGTTATAAGTTACTATTCAAAATACATTTAAAATATTTGAAATTTGCTATTGAATAAGGTTTTTTGTTGAAAACTAAGTAGTTTATATTTAGCTACGTTCTATTATAACATGAAAAATTTTAGTTGAAAAGGTAAGTTAATGAAAAGGCATTGGTGAGTGGCAACACTGTAGTAAGCAACACTGAGGGCTCCAGTAATCGACAAAATTCTGCGTATACAGACGTATACGTTCTGCGTTCTTGACTAATTTCAACTTAAATTTCGATAACAGTTTTTTTATTTGTTTGTTGTTGTTTTGTGAGTTTTGTTTTGCTCGGTTTGTTTTTTTTTTCATTCACTATTTATTGACGTTTTGTTTCTTCTTTTAGCTCATTAATAACTCACAATAAGCAATTTTCAGAGTTGTATTCGCGAAGTTAAGGCAAGCTCATCTCAATAAAATATTAATGATGTACTGATTCGTAAATAGTAAAATTTTTACAGTAGAATATCAAAACCATGCAATAGCTATTCACTTGCAAGTTTTTACTAGTTTTGTTTCCAATAACTTTTTCTGCTAGTTTTCTACTCAATCTTACGCTCTATTTTGCTGTTGCGCTTTCGGTGCAATGTTTAACTGGAGAAGTTACTATACAAAGCTCGTACTACACCTTTTCCAACAGTATTTCAGAAAAACACAAATGTATTTCAGAAAAGACCAAATGAATTTCAGAAAAGGCCAAATGAATTTCAGAAAAAGCCAAATGAAATTCAGAAAAACACGATTGTATTTCAGAAAAGTTCAAATTATTTTCAGAAAAACGCAAATATATTTCAGAAAAGGACAAATGTATTTCAGAAAAGCTCAAATGTATTTCAGAAAAGGCCAAATGTATTTCAGAAAAAGCCAAATGAAATTCAGAAAAAGACAATTGTATTTCAAAAAAGTTTAAATTATTTTCAGTAAAAAGCAAATGAATTTCAGAAAAGCACAAATGTATTTTAGAAAATCATAACTATATTCTAAAAATATTTCTCTTTTCGGAAATTTGGGCTTTTCTGAAATACATTTGTGTTTTTCTGAAATACTGTTGGAAAAGGGGAGACTGTCGCGCTTTGATTTCTTAATGCTTACACATTGGGAAGTTAGCTTAAGCTGATGCCACATGAAACGCTTGCTTCGCTTTACGTGACAGATTCGCTTTGACAGCTAAGATGAATTGTATGAAAATGCACAAAGCATGCCACATAGATCATTGAAGCTGNCTTCAAATCGTTATATCTCGGGTTCTGCCCATCGTAGAGACTTTAGCTTTAAAATTACGATAAGATGAAGTCTCTACGACCAGCAGAACCCGAGATATAACGATTTGAAGAAGTACATGATTAGTCAGAATCACGGAAAAATGCAACCTTTAACAAATCATATATCCGAAGAAAAAAAAAGAAGAAAAAGATTCCTAGAACACGTGTTAGCTTATTTCATGTATAGAACCCACAAAAATAATTTGAAGCGAATCGGAGACATGAGATAATTTTTAACGAAATCCGTCCGACTTCAAAAAGAATGGCTCATATGGCCAAATTGAGTATCGTATCGCAATTCCTGCTGAAATTGGGAATAGTTTCGAAATTGCTCAATTTGCACGACATGGAAACGCGCTTTTAGCATCAGCCACGGCAAAATTCGTATTTCCTTCTCGGACTACGCTTACCAACACTGCATCAAGCCCAGGTGAAAGAAAACAGCTGACTCAAATTCATAACAGGTTTTCCAGGTAAACATTTTTTGGTACTCCAGCGTCATTTTTGCTGTAAAAATAAAATTACGACGTTTAATATAAAAAACGAGTGTTATCACAATATTTTTGAGTATCAAATAAAGATATACCCTTAGACAACGATTTTCCAACCTCGACCAGCAAGATGGGTAATCAGCTGGTGGGTATAGCACCGTCGCAAATTTACCCAATGGATCACTATTTCTCGGGCTCCGAAATTATTTTCGAATCAAAGTGAGTGAAAAATCAGCATTTGCAAGTCGTTCTTTTATAATAATTTAAATAATACCTTGTGCAGCATGGGTAGCACACGCTTCTTCAAAGTGGCTAAAGCGAAATCCGAGGAAGGTTTAGTGGTAGTGAAAGTCTTCGTAAGGCATGATCCTACGCTGCCGCTGGAAAATCACAAGGAACGTTTGGAATACATTAAGAAGACACTAGCCAATGCAGTTAATTGCTTACCCTTTCAGAGGGTAGTGGTAAGTAGCGAACGTAATGTTGAAGATATCTATGAACGTATTTACATAAATATATATACATATGCGTAATTGTGTGAAATTAATAAGGCATTCTTTGCTCATTAAATAGTTAACTGATAAAGCCGCGTATATAATGCGTGAATACGTAAAGAATAGCTTGTACGACCGCGTTTCCACGCGTCCATTCCTCACAACTCTAGAGAAAAAGTGGATTACATTTCAAATTCTTTGTGCTCTAAATCAGTGCCACAAGCAAAAAATTTGTCATGGCGATATAAAGGTTACTGAAATATCGTATAACGAAAACTATATTCAAACAATTTCTTATCCAACAGCTTGAGAATATATTAATAACTTCATGGAATTGGGTTTTGTTATCTGACTTTGCTTCCTTTAAACCTACTTACCTCCCAGAAGATAACCCCGCGGACTATACGTATTTCTTTGACACAAGTAGACGACGTACGTGTTATATTGCACCTGAACGTTTCGTGTCTTTTTCATCTGATGATGCAGAAGGCTATGGCGCTATGCTTCCTACTGATTCCTTAGTACGCTTGGGGCCCTACATATCTGATAATACATTGACGCCAGCTATGGACATATTCTCTGCAGGGTAAACTATTTGCTAATCAAGATACCACCAACACCGTCATACTCAAAAAAAACGCTTATTTTTTTCAGTTGCGCGCTTTTGGAGCTATGGACGGAGGGTGCCGCACCGTTCGAACTATCCCAGCTACTCGCTTACCGTAGCGGTGATAATGACTTAGTGACTAAACATTTGGAAAGTATTGAAAACGAGCATTTGCATTCGCTGCTTTCCTCCATGATAAACTTAAACTCCACGTGCCGCAAGAGTGCTGAAGATTATTTGGACGAAGAACGTGGTCGTCTATTTCCGGAATACTTTTACTCTTTTCTGCAATCCTATTTGCAAATGTTTTCGTCATCGCCAATAATGTCTCCAGATGATAAAATTTTACGTCTACATTCCGACATTGGTCATTGTATCACAGTACTAACCAATGTCACTGATTTAACGCCAGATGAAGGCGATGTAGCAGGAGCTCGATGCATTGAAAAGATATGTCCACGTTTACCAGCTGAGCAAGATGGCCTAATTTTAATAATCACGGTAGTTACCTCCTGCATACGTGGCCTGAAGCAATCTAATACAAAAATTTGTTCGCTTGAAATTCTACAAAAGCTTTGCAATTACACAACATCAGATACAATTTTGGATCGCATATTGCCTTATATTGTAAGTATAGATAGATAAGTCTTCCTTCTTGTTGGGATTATTCAGCCAAAAACAAAATGCTATTAACAAATAAAAGTAAAATTATTTAAGAATTTTTGACTAAATTTCAATTCATTTTTCCAGCTTTATCTGGCACAAAACTCCTCAGCAAAAGTTCAAGTCGAAGCAATTGAAACGCTTACGGCTTGCCTCAGCATGGTCAGGCATATACCGCTTAGTGATGCAAATGTTTTCCCCGAATATATTTTGCCATCCATAGCAAAACTGTCGGGAGAGCCGAGCGCTGTTATTGTGCGCGTAGCGTTTGCACGAAATATTGGTGAGCCCAAGTTATTTAGGTAAGTTATAGAATATTCCTAATTTAATGTGAATATTTTTCACAGCCAAACTCGCCAAAATCGCGATTTACTTTTTGGAGGAGACCCAACGTAATGCACCGAATGATATGCCCGCTCGCAGATATGAGGCTGAATTAAATGCATTGCATGACATAATCCAGCAGAACGTATTAAGCCTTCTAACTGATGCAAGGCCAATTGTTAAGCAAACACTCATCGAATCAGGGATTTGTGATTTATGCGGCTTCTTTGGCAAAGAGAAAGGTTTGTTTACACTACTTTCCAAGCAAGCATCTTAAAGCATTTTGATTTTTTTTGGCATATTCCACACCGTCCAGCTAATGATATTATACTTTCTCACATAATGACATTCCTAAATGATGAGGATAAAAATTTGCGCGGCTCATTCTATGATAACATTGCCGGTGTTGCTGGCTATGTTGGTTGGCAGGCATCCGATATACTCGTGCCTCTTTTGCAGCAGGGCTTTACGGACCGTGAAGAGTTTGTCATAAGCAAGGCAATACGTGCTATCACTACTCTCATAGAATTAGGCCATATTAAGAAGCCAACAATCACCGAGGTTATTAAGGAAACTGCTTGTTATTTATGTCATCCTAACTTGTGGATACGGCACGAAATTTGTGGCATGATCTCAACAGCGGCACGCACATTGAGTGCCATAGATGTGCATGTAAAGATAATGCCGGCGATAAGCAAGTTTCTAAAAATGCCTTTAATTCAAGTCGAAAGGCCAGACTTGCTATTGGATTGTTTGCAGCCACCTATTCCCCAACAAATTTACGACAGTATATTGAGGTAAGCTAATGTCCTTTTTTGTTTTTGCTTGGTAAATCATATGGGTTTAAAATTTATTTTAGGTTTAACGACATTCAGATGTTTGTGAAAGAACTGGAAGCTCGCGCCAAAGCTCGCAATAACCCAAGGCAAGCAAATCTGCACCAACTTGATGAATCCAGCCAAGCTTTACGAAATGTGAGAAATGTCCCAACTATTTTAATAAGCAATTCTTACTAACATTCTATTAACAAACGTTTGTTTTCCTCGCTTCACAGCTTTTTTGCCGCTTGACCTCAGAAGGTCTTAATGATTTGGTGGAAATGCAGCTTCTCGCCTTTCAGCCTTATTGGTTCAAACTTAAGCATAAATCGCAGCAAGATGTGGATGAGCCCTTCTCCGGTAATGGTCGTATAGTGATTAACCCCAAATATGTGCAATGCCATGACTACCCACTAGTTGAGAAGCTAGCAAAATCGCCACAGGAAGCACGTAAGAAAGCTAACCATTCGTTACTTTTGTATTTTTTGTAATTTTTAATGAAATGCTCATTTAGGCGCAAGTGAAGGGATTCTATCTGCCACTGCATCAACTGCATCGGATGCTGCTATCTCGTCTCTTGGCGGCGCGGCTGGCAGCCCACCGACTGGCATTACCATAGTGGGCGGTGTTGTTCAACAGGCACCAATAGTTAGCGCCGCCACTTCACTCGGAGAGTATACAATGCCTGAACGCAACTATTGGCAAGGTATGTTCATAAAAAAAAATGTAATCTTATTATCGTTTACATATGTACATATATGCAATCGTTCAGTCGCATTTCAATTAATATATATACATATATTTCTCTGTTCTACAGAACGTTCGTCGGAGTGCCGAAAAGATTTAGACGCACTGCGATATTCCTTTAAAACTCGTTACAGTATGCTAGCATTTTCACATCACAGCCATAACGAAAGGCTAAACTCGTCCTATCCACCAGGTTGGTCTCTTAATGGCACGATGATAGCTCATCTTCACGAACATTCCGAGTCAGTAATTAGAATGACATCGTTAAGGCCGAACGGTCCTATCTTCGCAAGTGGCAGCGTTGATGGCACAGTGAGGCTTTGGGATTGTAATAAATTGAATGTCAATCAGGGCATCAATAGGTCGCGTCAAGTTTACTCAGCTAATACACCGATTTATTCACTGGTTGCTTGCGACAGCGGTCAGTCGTTGGCAGTTGGTGGCAAGGATGGCAGTTTATTAATTATGCGTATTGATAGGAATTCATCAAAAATGGCGTTGCAACAAGCATTGCATTTAGACGAAGAGTAAACTACTTGTACATTTGAAAGCCGGAATAATTTTGACTAATTATTGAATTGATTTATTTGTAGTGACCAAAGCGATGGACCCGTTGTGGATATGCAAACCTATGATCAAAGCGTTATCATCTATGCCACGGTATATGGCGCCATCGTTGGATGGGATACACGGGTGCAAAAGCCCGTTTGGCGTTTAGAGAATGAACTGCAACATGGTGTTATAACAACAATATGCGTTGACCCAGCTGGCTCGTGGTTAGCTACCGGCACTAGTGGTGGAAAACATATTTGTTGGGATTTGCGTTTCCAACTGCCAATTGCCGAAATTAAACATCCCACTGGGTCGAGGATACGCAAAGTTGCCTGCCATCCAACAGAACCTTCATATTTAATTTCAGCCTCACAGTCGAATAATGAAGTCTCTTTGTGGAATATTGAAACGGGTCATCGCCAAACAGTATTGTGGGCCAGTTCAGCATCTGTGCTTTCAAATACCCACACAGTAATATAACTAACTAATGGCCCTATTATGTATGGCGACTGGGGTCTACTTACTGGTCTAGTAGCCATGTTTGCCGGTATCGTAATTTGTATTATGTGTAGCGAATAATCTCCGAACTTTTCCCAAGTAATTGGCAACTGTGCTCCAATGTGTTGAACAATTTATATGAACAAATAACAAAATCCTCGTTAGCGGGAGACAGAAAATTCCGCTACTAGACTCAGTTGCCGACAGTCAGTAGCCAGTAGCCATACGTAATGCGAACTTTAGTATATGGTTGCCCATCGGCTATCAGTCGCCATACACAGTAGGGCCATAAGTAATGGTATCGTTTATCTTATAGAATGAAACATCGACATCATGTGGGATTTTGAGCGGTGTAGTGGACAAAACACCATTCATACTAACTGGCAGCTCAGATCAACGTATACGTTATTGGGACCTGAACGAGCCTAAGAATTCATCACTGAAAGTACCTGCTGCCAAAGACAATCTTGAAGACGTTTCATTCAACTATGAGTACGCAGATCTTGTGAATTTTTGTATGCAAACATATTCACTATATATTTACGCGTTTCTATTCGCAGTTCACAGATGATTGACGGCAGTCAAGTAATTTTCGAACAAACAGCCTCATTGAGTAATCCGTCAGATATAAATTCAGCAAGCTGTTCAATGGAGGAAAATCCTCGTTCGGGACCAGATATGCCGTCGCCATGTCACCATGATGCCATCACTGATTTATTAATGTGTAAAACGGATAAAGGACAGATCTTTATTGCATCTGCTGCGCGTGATGGTGTTATCAAGTTATGGAAGTAGACAAATATTTATTTTTATTTATAAATTATTAATCATACACAAATGCACTGTATAGATTTTAAATATTTTTTATGCATATGTACATATGTATATGCACATCGGTACATGTACGTATGTCTGTGATTCGTCATATATCATCTCAAATGCACTTTGTGTCTAACACATACTTTAATGATGCATAAAGTTTCGTTTAAAAACGGCGATAATTCTGAAAATTTTGTTTTTCATGTTGATCCATTTTAATTTTAATTCATGAAAAAGTGAGCAAAACTGCTATTACTTTATGTATTGTATGTATATGTTTATGTACGTATGTGAAACATTCAATAAAATATCAAATTTATTAAGATATAACCCCCAACAGTTCAAAATGGCTCCTCGACGAGTACGATCGTGCTGACCTGTCGAGTTTTGTTAAAGCAAGTATCTGATTAATATACACACAAAAATGAAGTCGGTTCATTAAATATAACATTAAAACAAGAGAAAATATACGTAGACATAAAGAAAATTGATACTAACACCCCTATTCTGCAACTCTTTCGTATTCGGATTTTGCTACGAATCGTAGGAATAGTATGCTGCAATCCGAATCGTATTTTCGAACTTTCGAAATTCGTAACAATGGCATGCCTAAAAACGAAAGAGTAAGCTTTTTTGCGTTATTTTGTACGAAAACAATGCTGTGTCGGAGGCGAAATAAATTATTCAAATCGATGTGTGTTTGCAAGAAATATTGGTGGTGTTCATTTAAACAGATAAATTTGCTTTCGCATATACGTATGTTTTTATCCACTGCTTTATATAAACGAACAAAAAAGAATCTTTGTTGCCCCTTATCGAGAAACTTGGGTCCGGTATACGTATATTCGGCCCTATGCAGAATATCGTCATCGTCAATGTCGACGATCGTCAGCGCATCAGTAACATGGCTGACGATGGCAGTAGCGTCACTTTTACTGACGATGACGATCTTCAACATAGGGCGGAATATGAATAGCATCTATAGTTAAGTGCTATAAAATTAAAGACAATAGAATTATGGACTACCACGACGCAGACTTTGGTGTAAATAAGCTCCGTAGTTCAAAAAAATAAAATTTCCCCGAGCAAAATTTTCGCGGCAACCACAAGAATGCAGTTGCCAATATAGCAACTCATTTGTAGTTGTTGATGTAGCAGCACATAGTACCCGAATTGATTGGTCCTTAGGCCCAATAAAGAAGCGGTTTCTATCGGCCATACACTAGCAACTCATTTGCTAGTTGCTATCTGTAATACCCTCGACCCTATTAAGCTGGCATTTCAGGGTACTATTTTTGAAGTGAAACTTCTTTATCGGCAGTTGGTTGGTTAGGAGTAAATTGGCAAATTCAACGGAAATCGCACACGGAAATGGTGCAACGGCAATGGTTCGGGTTGAAACAAGTGCTTCATGTGTGTATGCACATTATTCGCCCCTATTCCGGTTGTCGGAACGACAGTCGTTCGTCGAAATTTCAGATTTTCATAGGCGTTATGAGGCAACCAATGACATAATTTACTAAAAATGTTTATTCCTATTATCCATTCGAAATGAAGAAGTACTGAAAACGTATACAAATCTGTCGTTAATATTTTTGTTTACGACATAATTCAACGAACGACTGTCGATGCGAACGACTTACGACAACCAGAATATTATTAATTTAACAAAAATTAGCTAATATAAGGTTAAAGAATAACACTTAGAAAAAGAAAGAAAGAATGAAAGCAAAGGTGACTGCGTACATAGATAAAGAAAAGGATAAACGCAAAGGTAAAAATAAAAAAATAAAAAACAAAGATAAAGGCATAAATGAAGACTAAGGTAAATTTAAACATTTTACTTACATGTATAAGGGCAAAGGTGAAGGGGAATATGTGGATGAAGAAAAATATAAACATCAATATAAAGACAAAGAGAAAGATAGGCGAAGAAAGTTTAAAATGAAGGTAATTTAAGAGGAAAGGATATAGAGAGAGACACGGAGATTCAATCTTCGAACTATTTTGGGATTTTAGATTTTTTCGGGGTTCTCGGGACTTGTCGATAAAATAATTGATAATTTTATCGATTTTGTTATCGATATTTTTAACGGTTTTTTTATATAAATTTTTATCGATGTTATCAATTTTGCTATCGATATTTTCGGAACTTTTCGATATATTTTTATCGATTTTTTTCGATTTTGTAATCGTTTTTTAGCTATTTTGTTAGCGATATTTTTTGCCGATATTTTCATCGATTTTGTTATCGATATTTATCGGCTTTGTTATCGATTTTGTTATCTATATTTGTCGATTTTTTGTCGATATTTATTGATTTTGTTATCAATATTTATCGATTTTTTATTGGTTTTTATCGATTTTGTTATCGATACTCATCGATTTGTTATGGACATTTTTATCGGTTTTGCTGTCGGTATTTTTATCGATTTTGTGATGGATATTTTTATCGAGTTTCTGACAGATTTTGCTTCCAATATTATCGACTTTGCTATCGAATTTTTCATCGATTTTGTTATCGATATTTTTATCGGTTTTGTGATATTTTATTGGATGTTACTATAAATTTTTTTATCGATAGAATATAAAGATTAAACTGAAGATAACGGAAAACAGAATAATATAAATGTAATTAAACAAACAGTGGTAGAGGTAGGGATCTAGATAGAAAAGACAAAAAATATAACCTTAAGCAAAAGCAGATGTATGTATGTATGGTTATGAGACAAAAGAGATATGTATGTAACGTACATAAATTTCACTTCTGCAGTGTGGCCCAGACGCACTTACTTTTTTTATATATAGGGAAATTTTGAAAGTAAGGGGAAGCTCGAACACTCCCTGCCCCTACCTGGCTACGCCAACGTCTCTGCCTATACAGCAGGCGAAAAAACAGATTCCCACGACAGTCGGGTCTACGTAACTGGAATGACCCAGATTTATATCTGGCCAAAGACTGTCACTCCAGCAACACTCCCCAAAATCTCTTTCGGGAATTTGTACGCTGTTACAATAACAACAACAACAGGTTGCAGTAGAAAATTAAGCAAATACAAAAATTTCTAAAGGATTAAAATTAATTGATTATGTGACAAAATAGTAGTGTTTTATTTAAGACACAATGGAGCGCAGTCATACAAATGGGAAATGAAAGCATGATTTGCATAAAACGCGACAACACTTATTTTCTTATTATTACTAAAACATAGATATCTTTCCTTCATAATATTTATCATAATTGATTGCTTTTCTAAACGCTTTTCGACAATATGACGATTTTATTAGAAACTAGGCGTATCATATATAAAACATTGAATAAAAAACTAATACAAAACTGCCTTATTACATCTTTGGGTTCGAATCGTAAGTCGTGAACGAGCGACTCGTCCCGTAAAACTACATATTTCGTAATTCTGTGTACGAGACGACAGTTGTTATAATCCGAAATATTAATTTTTACGAAACGAGTTGCTCGCTCACGACTGTTACGATTCGAGCCCTGGTTTTGTTCTGAAACTAACGTAATACACATATTCTTATCGTCCATGTTAACATTCTAGTCCCGCGTGCGAAGACCCCAAATTGATGTGCGACGTGTTCCAACAGTTGGTCTGGCTACTGAACTGTGGATGAATTTATTAATTCCTATATTTGGAAAGTTTTGTTCCAACAACTCCATTCCTGTATCTGAGAGCATTCCAAATATGTCCAGATAAGTCAGTGTGGGCAAATTAATTAAATCCCTAAAAAGAGAAAACGGGAAATCACAAAAAAATCGTCGCATTGGCATTTATTAAACGAAAGTTTAACAACTGGTACTTACATATAGGAAGACGCAGGAATGAGATAGCAGCGAGACAAAGACAAATATTCGAGCATTTTGAATCTACAAATAATATTAACGACACTGCCTGTCAATGCAGTACAATCAGAGAAATCTATTTCTAGAAGTTGTGGACATCGTTTGGCCAAGCTGGCCACGTCTATAAAAAAAATAGGAAAAACCCCTATATTAGTAAAAAAAGAAACGTTTCCATTTGTCTCCATAACGTACGTGAGTCATACAGTGTCTTCCGGCAGCCAGCCATATTCAATCGCATAAGATTTGGTGTGACATTTGTCACTACCGATGTCACAGCATCCACCGATAAATTTGTCCATGATATATTCAAACTGTTTAAATTTTGCAATGATTCCATTATTTTGCGCACACTCCAGGCTTCCAATCCTATACACATTGCTAAATTCAGGGCTTCTAAATTGGCATTCTTAGCTATTTCGTTACAAATTTCATCGTTAATGGGCACATGCTCTAAGCTTAGTTTCTTTAATTGTCGGCAACGTGATAATAGCATTTTTAGCGACGGCTTTGTAACTGATACCATACTTAGATCTAAATACTGCAACTTCGATTCGAACTTCGTTTCGGCATGTAGAAAGTCACTATCGAAGATGGGATGATTCAACTTAAATGCAAAAAAAAAGTTTTATTTACATACATACGTCCGCTTTTTTCACAATGTATAAATAATTCTATTTTTTAAATTACCTCGGCTTGCGCTAAACGTAGAATTACTACACCGCGTGTTAATATACTTTCCAGGGCACCAGCCCGCAGATGCCGTCCTCCTAAGTCCAGACGCGTCCAAAGCGACTCATCACTGGCACATCTACCAAAACGTCGACAAACATAGCTGCAGCGTATTAACGCTTTTTTAGGAAGCCATTTAAAAATTTGTAAAATAATCTCATCCGACAACGAGCTAAAATGATCCTTTCCATCGTTAACATGATCGCGCAACTGTTGTTGTCGAAACAAGAAGAAATTGTCATATAAAGCCATATGTGGATGCTGCTCATTAGGTTTTTGCTTCTGCTGATGTTGGCTTACATTTTGAACTTGCCTCTGCAACTGCTGCTGTTGAAGCTGTTGCCGCTGTTGTTGTTTGATTAAAGTTATCTGCTTGCTGGTTGAAGGCATGGGCATGTAATTGGATGCATATAATATAGGATTGGGATTTGTTGAGTTATTTATTGTAGCGATGCCATTACCTCCTATGCTCTATTTATTATAATATAAATAACATTAAGATTTAAATAAATTAGAATACATATACGAAATTACAATATTCAAAACTGTTATCCAATACCTCATGCTGTGAAGCATTTCTTACTGTTCGATTATGGTTGTTGCCAGAAACTGTAGCCAATGGACTGCGTGTGCTTCTGCCTGCTGAAGGCGAGTTGGAATTCGAATTTGTAACATTTGGTTGTGATGCAGACGCGGACGACGAACTACTGCCTGCACCCACACCAAGTATAGCGACTTTCCTATATTGAGGTAATACTTTATCTACATTTTTAGATTGACATTGTTGCAGCAGCAACGTTTGTTTGCTTTCGTCACCAAAGGAGTCTAATGTATTGTTGTTATTATTATTGCAATGTTGATGATTTGCATTACTACACTCGGGTTCAATATGGCTGATGTTGGGGCTACCTATTATTGTATTATTTTCACTGCTAAGCGTACTGTCTAGCGTACTGTCCAAAGGTCGGTAGGATGCAATATGATTGTGACACATCTTTGGTGCATCCAAATTTGGAGTAACCCCATTCGAATTTTCATCTGCACTTGCACTCAGAACAAGAGCAATTGATGAAGCCGCAGATGATGAGCTCTCTTCCGAGTCAAGCATACCAATACCCATTTCCTCCAAATATTCTGTGGTTAGAGTACTTGGTGATGAGTTTGTTTCAATTTTAGCTAGTTTCCAACTGTTGATGGGAGTAGTTTTGACACGTTTTCTGAAAATAAAGTGAAAGAATTGTTATTGTACGACTTGTGCACATTTAATGACACATCTTTTATTGCCTGTATGGCCAAGCACGCTCTAGAAAGACAATATGAACAAATCTATTAAAAATCAAAAAATGTCGATAGCAAGCTACGAAGGGTCACACACCTCTTATTTAATTAATCAGCACAAATGCTCGCAAGTAACTTTGCCGAACATCTTTACTATACTATGGGTTGGAATAATATAAACCGACAGCAATAATGTGTTTAATACCTGAATTCTTCAATTTGCAATCTCAGCGAAGATCCACCTCAACAAAAAGACTGCAGATTACATATACTAACAATACAAACGAAAAAAAACCTGCACCGCCTTTTGTTTAACAACAAGTAAAATTGACGGAAAGACAGCTACTAGGGCGGCGACATCGACATCGATTGTTGCAAGTAATCGATGTTTTGACAAAATCGGGCACTCAAAACGATTTTTATTTTCCGATATTTGGACAACATCGACTTATTGGCTCGATGTTCATGTCGGAAAATTAATAAAGTCGTCTGAAAAAGTTTTCGAGTTTTGGCTATTTAATTATTACCTTGCAATCTGCTTTCGACTTCTATAAAATATGAAGGTAAGGCAGGGGTTAAAAAGGTTCTATTCCTCAATGATTGGTAAATAAATACAGGGAAATGCATCCATATGTACGTATTTTTATACCCGAGCGCGTTTGTGCACAAGGGTATTATAACTTTGTTCACATAACAGTTGTTAGTAACAGGCAAAACGAATCGAGATAGATATAGACAAATGTATACATAAATGATAAGAATGAAAAAAAAAAATCGATTAAGCGGTGACTGTCTGTCCGTCGGTGCACACGATAACTCGAGTAAAAATTTAGATATCTTAAACTATGTTCACATATCAATATTATCTCAAGCAAAGCTCGTTTTTTAATCACCACGTTTACACAGGCAAATCTCAGATTATTAGCCGTCAAATTTGTTGTGCTTGTTATTCTCACATCTCAAGGAAAAGTTATGTTTCTTCTCTGTGCCACCGTGATCACGTTTTTCTGCTATAATAAGCAATATAAATATATTTTAACTTAACAATTATTAAAAATACCTTAACAAACGTCTTTTACTTGCTGGCGTACATTTTTGTTTATTTTACATTTGGCATTTCTTCTCTTTTTCGCAAAAACAATCGATAAAACTAGGATGGACACCGAAAAGTTATCGGTTAAATCAGAGATTATTTTATAATTACAGATTAACAAGGGACGAATTTTATATCTAATCTCTTGTTATAATTACAGATTAGGGTGTTAAGCTCGAAAATGAGGATAATCTACTTATATGTGAACCTAGTATTAACGAAACTTGGTAGGTGCATTTACTTCGGGCGTAGGACGGATGGTATTGAAAGTGTCCAAAATCGGACAATAACCACGCCTACCTCCCATATAACGGTAGTTTTCAGAAATACGAAAACTGCGATATTTTAGTAACTACTGAAGATAATTCACTCAAAATGGATATTTGGAATAATTTTTAGAGGGAAAATTAGAATACTATACATTTTTGGAAAATGGGTGTAGCCACGCCCACTTATGGTTATATGTGTATATCTTGGTAACCGCTGCACCAATTTTTTCCAAACTTGGCATAGTTTTTGACCCTGCTACAGCATCACAAATGGCCAACAAATTTTAAAATTTAAATATAGACACATGCAAAATCTTCGATAAATCAGTAAGTATTAAAGCTAATTTATTCATTGATTATATTGATAAAATTTTGGAAAATGGGCGTGGCACCGCCCACTTATGATCACATAAATGTATCTCGGTAACCGTTCTACCAATTTTAGCCAAACTGGGTATGGTTATTGTGCTGTCACATAAAAGCAAAGCAAGCGAAGGCTGCGATGCGGATGTAGAATCTGGACGTATAAAAAATGTGAAATTAGAGCTCAATTGAAGGCTTATCTTAAAGAAAAACAAGCCCATCTCGTTGCAAATCCTCTCGATTTATGGAAAACTAAACTAAAATAGAACAAATTGACAGATGATAAGTGAGCAAGGGAGAAAAGGCAGCAAAATTACTTTTTTTGACTACTAGATTAAACAGATCATTAAGATTATACAGTGTAGGTTAAGCACTCGTTCAATCTTCTAATAATTCACAAAAGTTTTAAGTAATAAAAACGATGAATTAAGTTAATTATAGCATTTTTAATGTTATTCCAAACATTCACATTCGCATTTGCATTCGCGAATATCCCAACGTCACGTTCTTACGTGATCTTGTATTTTTAGTGCATAGGATCCGACCAAGGCGAATTTATACAAGGTGGTGTTACGGGCGAATTTAGATTTTCGCCGACCCTTCTGAATGTCAAAATTGTGTGTTTATTGTAACATGAATTCCCCTTGCTAACAACAAACATCCAGCCCTATCGCCGATTTCGTTTGTATAAATCANTGTATAGATTTTAAATATTTTTTATGCATATGTACATATGTATATGCACATCGGTACATGTACGTATGTCTGTGATTCGTCATATATCATCTCAAATGCACTTTGTGTCTAACACATACTTTAATGATGCATAAAGTTTCGTTTAAAAACGGCGATAATTCTGAAAATTTTGTTTTTCATGTTGATCCATTTTAATTTTAATTCATGAAAAAGTGAGCAAAACTGCTATTACTTTATGTATTGTATGTATATGTTTATGTACGTATGTGAAACATTCAATAAAATATCAAATTTATTAAGATATAACCCCCAACAGTTCAAAATGGCTCCTCGACGAGTACGATCGTGCTGACCTGTCGAGTTTTGTTAAAGCAAGTATCTGATTAATATACACACAAAAATGAAGTCGGTTCATTAAATATAACATTAAAACAAGAGAAAATATACGTAGACATAAAGAAAATTGANTAATTTAACATGCAAAACAAAAACAAATTGGGAAAATTTGTTTTTGTTTGGCTTTATAATTTTGGGGAATATTTGTTCATGTGAAGTTGCGATAGGGCCGATCATTTTGATATTCAGAAAGACTGCGGCAAGGCGGCTGGGACTAGAAATGTTCGACAACGTATCGATTATTCTGAACATCGATATTTTATGCTGCGATAATCGATTTTCGGAATCGATATTCCTAGGTCGATATATCGAAGACATCGATATTTTGCCCGCATTATCGATATTTAAGTTGAAATTTTTTTTTCATCTTCAAAGAAGTGCATGGGAAAATACTAAAGTAGGCTTAACCAGGAGCTTGTGTAATTTATTTAGCTCCTTAAGTTCAACAAACCGTCTGCATGGTAGATACGGCTCTTAACTCGTTGCCACCGTTAGACCTTTCGTCTTGGTCTATCTAATTTAACAACACAGTCGACCAGCATTTCATTTTAATCCTCAGTAAATATACAAGATGGAAATAACACAATTAGGTGAGTTCCAAGGCACCTCTAATATTCTATTCAATTGGGAGTAGAATAACATGATTTTTCTGATATCGATTGTTCAGCCCGATATATCGCCGCATAGATTTTACATGCAATGAATTAAATTTATTCACGATATCGATACTTTCTTAAATATCAAGCACTCCCAGCTGGGACCTTATATAAATTCGCCTTGACAAAATACAGTTACTCCCAAAATTAAGCGTACGGCCTTTTTTTGTTAATATTCGCTATGTTTTACATGCTAAAATTTGTTTGTTAATTTTGTTTTAAAATATGGTTTATGTTCAAAAATTAAGAAAAATCTGCAAAGTTACAGCAAAACCGCGAACTCTTTAATACGAATTTCTAAATAGAATTCTGGTATGCAGTTTTATACCCCATTAAATTATAGTATAACAATGTGCAAAATTCAAATATCTAAAAAATCGCATTGATTGAATTAAAAATTAAAATTTTTACAAATCGTACAAAGTAACAAAACGTGCAGCAGGTAAAGTCACTGCCCTAAAGTACACTCCTCATATATTTGTGGTACATGTAGGACAAAAATGGTTTTTTTTTACAAACACATAAAATGTAATACCATGTTCTGACCGACAACGAAAACACTTTGAAAACGTGTGGGCTGAAGGCTGTTCACACCGGCTGTTAGTGTTTTTGTTGACATTTCTTACATCCTCTGATTACAAACCACCAAAATGCTTTTCCCTCATGTTCTTTTCATTAGCAACCTCTTACTTTCATTCTTGTTTTGCTTTTGCCAGCCAATTAACAATAAACCCCAAATGGCGTATTGAAAATGATAAAATATGACTTCCACTTCGATAAATAATCGAAAAAACTAGTGAAGACACCGATTGGAATGAGTGGAACGTGAGTTTTCAAGTAGTTTTCAGCGAAAACTGGTTTTCGTTTGACAGATTTTACATGGACGAAAACACAAGTTTTAAGTCGAAAACCAGTTTTATAACATGTTCTGACCGACAACGAAAACACTTTGAAAACGTGTTTTGGGAGTGTGGGCTGAAGGCCGTTCACACCGGCTGTTAGTGTTTTCGTTGACGTTTCTTACATCCTCTGATTACAGTTTTGCTACACAGAAACAAAACCAAAATGCATTTCCCTCACCGATCACACAAGTTTTATGTCGAAAACCAGTTTTAGCAACGAAAACATGTTTTCGATGTCGGTCAGAACATGGTATTAGCAACGAAAACATGTTTTCGATGTCGGTCAGAACATGGTATAAGCTTCCCGTGTTGGTTGTCATTATCCGAGCATTCTTTGGCGGTGCGATGGTCACTTTGTATAAAATCGGCATCCACATCGTCGGAACATACTTCAGAAATATAATCACGAAAATGTCCTGCACAATCCGAGAGACCGTCTTGTAAATCACTTCCATTTTCATCTTCTTGGAGCCATTTCCTTATTACATTTTCTGCAGTCATTTATGTGGTAAACACTCTCAAATCTTCTACATTTGGACGCCATATTCAGACAATACTGCTAGAAAATGTAAAATAATAATGAAAGCTTTGATACAGTTTATGGAGCACAAAACACCATCATTAGTGCTCAGGACTCACACTTAACAAAATCTAAGCTTTACATAAGTTGCTCGCTAACGTCTGATATCTCCTGAGTTCTTCGCCACACTGTACGAAGGTGCACGAACGTTCGGTGCCGAGTGTGAAAAGCTGGGTTTGTTTTAAGGCTTTAAACATAAGCCATGTTTTAAAACAAATTTAACAAAAAAATTTTTGCATGTAAAACATTGCGAAAATAACAAAATAAAAACCGTCCGCATCATTTTGGGAGTAACTGTACATGTGGGTGTTGCTTTTGCAATCTTGCTACCACGCTGTACTAATTCATAGTGGTATGTAGCATTTTCAGCGACACGTGGACGTTGACGACAGTGGCTTTGCTTCTTTTCTTTTCTAGCAGATAATTATCAGGAAGATGGGAAAATTGAGTCCGCTCACAGAGAGCGAAATAAAGAAAAAGTAAAGAAACGCAAAACTAGCAGTTAACAGCTGATCGATGTATTTGTCTTTTGTAAATATTTGGCGCGAATTTTTATCCATTTTTACTAGCCGAAATTAGCAAGACGCAAAAAAGGGCGTAAGAACGAGAGCGAGCTACTAGTTTCCATGAACGAAAGACACAAGATCACGCGAGACGGAAAGAACGAAAAAAGTTATTTTCTAGCTGCCGAAATCTCGACGCCATCTTTGCTGTAAGAAGTAAACAACGAAGAGAACGGAGAAAACCGCGAAATTGTTGAACGCATGAAAAATCATTTTTATTATGCAAATTCTTCTAAAAATCATGCCGTTGTGTTAAATTATTCTTTATCTTATGTGTACACACGTTGTCACAAGCGAAAATGAAGAAAATTGCAGTAAAAAGCCACCACCAAATTGTAAACAACGAAGAAATGTAAATAAACGGCTAATGTCAAAATCGTTCAACTTTTTTCCTTAATGCGATTCTAACGGGCTACTCTCCTGCCCGCGTGATCTTGTCTTTTTGGTTCATGACTAGTTTCTGCTAGTTTTTTGGGTTAAGAAACGCTTTCCAGCAGAAATTAGTGATGATAATAATCTGGTAAGAAACAACCCTACAAGAACAGTGATAGTCATTTGATTGATCATGTGATACTCACTGGTGATGGAGATCTCAACCAAGTACTTCTATCAACTTTTTAAGAGCAATATGAAAAACGTGATGAAAACATTTGTGTACATGTGATCTTCGGTCTTCCTCCAACTTATGGCATTATTTAATGGTCTCTTTTTAACCAACGCAAAATTTGCAAATGGGTTAGTAAGATAATGAGAATGTGTTCGTTTCCATCACACAATTCTTGTAGGGCAAGCTAATTTCGGCAGATTCTGTCATTCCAATGAAATTTGCGCCTTTTTTATTGGAAATTTCTTATTTGAACACAGCCACCCAATACACGATTATGAATGAGATTTCCAGTGCGAGATTTTACGCATTTTCGTAAATATTAAATTACCTTGGCGTCGGACACAAATTTTCAATGTTATCTGTTTGTTTCAACTTCTTATTAGACATTGTATTAATATTTTTCACTTTGTTTTTCTACACCTTATTTTATTGCCGATTAACACAAAGCAAATTAGGGTACGAGTAGAATTTCTACAATCAACAAGTGTAAGATTGCCAACTAGTTTACATTCCAGCAATACTGCGCTGCCAGCTACATGAAATTTACGTTGGTACCATGATAAAATTACATTAGTTGCGTTCCATATCTCCCATAATTAGTCAGAAGTTGCAGGAAAAATGTTCCCGTACTCCGAAATCCTCCAAAATCCTGTAAATGAGAGCGACTTTTGGAGAGTTGTGTAGAGAATGAAGTTGCAAGATTTTACCCGAAATTTTTCTTCTGGTAAAATCATGAAAAGTGTCAAGCAATCACTGGTTGACGTTTTTATAGGAAAAATGGTTTTTTTGTTCCCGTACTTTATGTTGTTACTCACTTTTTACTCTCACTTCAGAGAGTAATTTTGCTGTTTGACAGTTTTACAGGATTTTTCACGAAAAGTATTGGATCAGAGCTATTAAGTCCAAAAAGCGTTCCTTAACTCGAAAATTACAGTAAAAATGAGAGGGCAACACTCAGTGAGAGTGACGCTCTTCAGTACGAAGTAGTCAGATTTAGTCAGAAGAATTTTTTCTGGCAAAATCCTGGAAAGTCAAACTCAACTGAATTTAAATTAACTAATGTCACTAATGAGCAAACCTTTTATTATTGAATCATCTGTTGGTACGACGAAACATGACGAAAAAACAAAAATTACAATAACAAATTATACGCACATTGACAATCGGTACAAAACAAGATTGCAACAAACACATAATTTTGACAGAGGCGCAAATTCAGTGGATCCGGTAGCACCACCTTGTATAGATTCGCCTTGGGTCGAACATTCTATCATCTTCTCGTTGCTCGCATTGCGGCCAGTGATCGGATGCCTACCACATTGTGCTAGATCTATCACTTTTTTGAGCATCAACCACACAAGGTCTGAAATTTACCACATATTTTGAACAGTGGGCCTGTGCCAAATGATAGAAAAGAGAAAATTTTGACGGATCAAAGTAAAAATCTGGCATTTCTCGTGGTGAATAAGAACGTCAGAATTTTACCTAGCTCATGGGGCTAGGTAAAATTTTGACAGCTTATAACCATGTATACACATAATATTGCTTGGCGGTAATAAGGAGTGAACATGAAAATGAAAGCTGAAACAGCATAAAAAAAGCGTACGTTACTTGCAAATTATAAAATAAATATAAATTTTAAGAATTTCAGCAACACACAAAAATAAAGCTTTCGCACGAGCGTTTGTTTGGTTTTTCAACTGTCAAAATTTTATTCTGCATTTGGCACAGCAAAATTCAATTTATTTGTACACCATAGCAAATTTTACCACACCGTCTCACCACGGAGAAAAAAAATACCGATTGGCACAGGCCCAGTTTTTCTTTTTATCTCATCATGATGTAGCGAACAAATGTGGCACGTTCCAGAAACTGCTACTTGGGATTTGCCGTTTTTTGATAATTCTCAAGTAAAAATAAACAACGCTTTAGAAACTTTGATGCACTGAAATTTGCTAATACTTTCACAAAAATCGCCTTTTTTTAACATTTCGCTATTAATTATTTTTATAAATCATATATTTTGCAATTTGACACAATAAAAGCACGTTTTCTGTCGAAATATTGAATATTGAGAAAATTTAATATTTTGCAGTTTATTTTATAATGCCTGTTGTTAGTGTATAGTGTTGAACATTTTTTGCTCTTAAACTTGAAAAAATTATGTCGAGCAAAAATAAAACTACTCAAAAATGCGAATATGTGGTAGATGCTCAAAAAGTGGCGATCTACCACGATTGAGAGAATACGAAGGTTGCGCCGATCTCGGACCGCTATTCCTCTCTTAACGAATTTGACAGAATCGTTGTTTGCATGACGTCACACTTGTGCAACTTGTTTACGTTTTCCTTGCAACATTTTTTCTTCTTCTTCCATTCTTGCTCACGTTTTGGCATTTCTCTCTCGCAATTGCACCAGTGTGACGTCACACAAAAGTTATTCTCAAAAATCCTCTCTGATCGGCGCAATCTTGTATTGTATCATTCTTGGCGATCTACCACATTGTCATGACCCAAAAATACAAGATCACGTAAGAACGCGACGTTGTATTTGTAACTGGTTTTGAGAAAAAATCTTGCGAGAGCGGGTTCGTCAGCTGAGCGTTTGTTTACATCACAAGCACCACTATTTTACACTTTTATTCAAGTAAAGAAGAGTTAATTCAACATGACAACACATTTTAAAGCATTTTGTTGCATTATTTAACCTAAATTGTGCGTTTAAAGTGGATGGCAATAATTTTGGCTAATTTTGGTTTTCGTTGTTTTCTTTGCTTTGTTTACTTTTCGCTCGTTTTCCAGTGAAGCAAGATGGCGTAGAATCCGCTAAAAACATCGACTTTTTTCACTCTCTTGTTCTTACGTGATCTTGTGTCTTTCGTTCATGCCACATTGTGGGGTCCGATCACTGACCACCTTGTATAAATTCGCCTTGGAATCGTTGGTGAATAGCTTTCCAAAGCCAAGAGGAAGTTTCAATCAGTGTTGCCATAAGTACGATTTATCTTCAAAATTAACATATTTTTCATAAATAATCAGAAAAATCTTCACATGATGATATACTACGTTTATACGCACGTATTATTTCCAATCACAATTTGCAAAATGGCAAACTTCCATATAAACGTAGAGTTAATTTTTTTATTTTCAAATAACTAGATCACGCAAATAAGTATTGATTAGTGGTACTATTTGCAAATAATAAAGAGCGAAATACACCACACAAGCGGTTTGACAAACCAAGCGAAATTTCCCTTTGCTTCAAGCCATTTTTGCTGTGTATGGGGGTGTTTGAAGGTTTGACGGCGGTTTGTCAAACCTTCAAACACCCCCATACACAGCACAAATGGCTTGAAGCAAAGGGAAATTTCGCTTGGTTTGTCAAACCGCTTGTGTGGTGTATTTCGCTCTTAAGCGCAAGACGCCGCCAATCTTACTGCCATCACTAAACAAAAGCGCGGGGGGCGCGGGGGTTTCTAACACTTAGTCCCCTTTCAGACACGTCAAGTCTTGAAAGCAATTTTTTTCGTATTCTCTATTGAGTTTTCTATTTGCTTCCGCACGCGTCAACTTTAATTGAATTCAAGTCCTTGGTTCTTTAAATGGGAAGCAACGAAAAGATCAAAAGAGACAAGAAAACTTGAAACGAATTGACGGTACGGAGGTATCTGTACTCTTCCCCTCTCTTCTCACCTCCTTCGCCAACGAACGAGCAGACTTGAAAGCAAGACTTGACGGGTCTGAAAGGGGACTTAGCGTTAGCGCCGAAGTGCCATACCTAAACAAAAGCGTCAACGCTACGTCAAATGCAGAAATAAGACCAAAAATAAGCATAAGTTTGTTTTTGTGTAATACGAAACTTACGGTTTCGCCGTTTTCTACAGCCAACTTCAATACCTAAAGCCCGTAAAAATCGGATTTTCCAACCGTTCAGTGGCGTCAACGCATTGTTTCGGTATGCTTCATACAAATTGTATGGGCATGAGAATTTTTTGCGGAGAGACAACGCTAACGCTTTGGTTTAGGTATGGCAGTTAAGTTTATTTTCTTTTACGATGGTCATCTTATTGCCTTTTTTATAATCAAGACGTTGCTATTTTTTTAACTTTATTTTCTTTTTCGATGGTCATATTATCGCCGTTTTATAACAAGCCAACATTAAAAAATAATTTTGCACCATCGAATAAACAGTGAGTTAGGTAATTGCAAATTATTTTTATTTGCAAATGGCTTACGTATAAACGTAGTATATAACTAGCTTTATATAAGTATCATCAATATCCTACAGCGAGGATGAATGCAGAAATCCGGGGAGAGCTTTTTCTCAAATAAATTTGAACAAAACAATAATTCGAAATACGCTAAAAACCACCACCTTAAGTGGTATTCTTTATACAAAGGATTATTTAAAGAGGTACGGTCATAAGTGCCATGATCTAGATTTATTAAAATACTTTAAAAGTACAGTGTACAAGACTTAAATTAAGAAGTATAAATTCTTACACTTATGTATATGTGTACCAGTATATTTTTATAGTTCTCTAAAACTTTTAGTTAATTCCAATGTTTGAATAATATATAGTTGTAAAAATACAAATAAATATAGTTGTATGTATATTGAACCAGTCAAGTAAAACTGTTATGATTTCATTAACTTGTAATTTTGGTTTTTAAATAAAATGTGTTATAATTTTTTATAATCAATACAATTTTTATAAAAAAAAAGAAGCTTCTTTGTTAAAAAATGTTCAATAAAGATATTGCTAGAGACAAGAGATTTTTCCGTTCCAGTAACCTTTTAAGGTTTTTTTGGGGTTTAACACTTGGAAGATTTTTAACAAAATTTGTCTGGCAACACTGGTGGCGAAAGCAACTCGGGCTGGAAGTCTTTCCCAATCGTGCACGATCAAGAAGAAGAAAAATCTCGTTTTGAATTGGCGGCTAGTGAAAATTTGTTTTATGATTTATCAATAAATGCATATAATTTTTAATGGTGTAGCGCCTAACTAAAAGGTGAATATATTTTTGTGTCGATTACGTTATTAATTATTGTAATCGCATCTAATAGATGGTTGATGGACGGTCACTCACCCTCCGAATATCGCAAACCAATCAAGTTGAAAATAGTAAAAGCGGCAATAAAAAAATTGTAGGCCAACGATACAATACTTTCGATATATTGCGAGGTTGCTGCATTAAACTGCGTCGCATTAATTTTTTTTTGAACGTAAACAATTCTCGGTGTATGAATGTCACTAAAGTGCCACTGGTGCAGCATAGCACTNGAGGTTGCTGCATTAAACTGCGTCGCATTAATTTTTTTTTGAACGTAAACAATTCTCGGTGTATGAATGCCACTGCTTCAAAGAAAAGGGTGGTTTTGGTTTCTAAAGTGCCACTGGTGCAGCATAGCACCGCTGAATGCGAAGAGACAGTACCATCTATGTTTGTAACACAACAAAACCGTGAAAGAAAGGAAAGGCTAAATAAGCCGGACACACCAGCTAATAATCAAATGTTAGAAGACCTTGCGCGATTTCCTCATGTACAGGAAACTCTAAAGGGTTTGTAAGTCTAAATCTTGTATTTATATATTATTATTAAACGACTTTTTTAGGGTGCAAAAATCTCGTTGTAAAAGTAAAACGATTAGGGCTGGAAAAACAGCATAATAAATTGAAATCGTATAACAACGGGGATACTCTAAAGGGTTTGTAAGTCTAAATCTTGTATTTATATATTATTATTAAACGACTTTTTTAGGGTGCAAAAATCTCGTTGTAAAAGTAAAACGATTAGGGCTGGAAAAACAGCATAATAAATTGAAATCGTATAACAACGGGGATACTCTAAAGGGTTTGTAAGTCTAAATCTTGTATTTATATATTATTATTAAACGACTTTTTTAGGGTGCAAAAATCTCGTTGTAAAAGTAAAACGATTAAGGCTGGAAAAACAGCATAATAAATTGAAATCGTATAACAACGGGGATACTCATAATTCTCAAGACTCGGTGGCATATGAAATTGGAAACACAGTAGCATTGCAGGATCAATGCGCGCTTAATTTATTTGAAACGTCTGAAAAATCAGAACTGCAAGTGCCGATAACTATTAAAAACGCTGTAGTTAAATTGAAGCGCATTAAACCCCAAAGCCCTATTAGAACACTGAAAATCAACGCTTCACCACTCGGTTCGTATCTGCATATATACCTATGAGATAAATTGAATTTTTGCTTATTACGAATATACATACTTATTTGTTTGTTTGGAAATTTTTTGATTCATAAGAGATAGAAAATACTGTATGCACGAAGTTTTATGAAGTTCAAAACTCAGATACCCAACTAAAAACATCAAATATAAAAGCAGTGGTAAAATTAAAGCACATTAAACCGCGCTGCCCTATTAGAAGACCGACAACAAGTAGTTTACCAACCGGTTCGTACCTACTTTGAGATAATAAATTTGGGTTTTTATGTTACTTTAGGTGTACTTAATTTGCAATTTAAACTTTTTATGATACTCCAGATATAAAAAATCCAGAATGCAATAACGGAGCCGTATATCAGGATTTTTGTCATCATCAAAAAAACTCAAACCTTCAAGTAAGAGCATCAATAAAAAAAGCTGTGGTGAAATTAAAGCGTTTTAAACCTAAAAGTACCCCAGGGCCATTTGCGATTAATAATCCAACAAAAGGTTTGTGCATATAAAATAATATTTTCGTAGTTTTCTCATAAATACATAAATACATACATGTGTATTTTTATTTTAGATAACGAGCAATTGAATTTTTTTCAAACTCAAAAGTCAGAACCAGTAAAAGGGTCAAACGTGTCGAAGATGAAAACCAGATTTGGGGGTACGAAACGACCTACATTGGTACCAAAACCAAAACCAAGTCTGCCAGCTTTTCCAAAAAATAATGTGTTCCTTAAACAAAATGAACTCTTAACGGATTTATTCATAACACCCGAACGCCGAAACAGTATGAAAAAGCTTAGTTTAACTATGAGCTCAAGAAATCGGAAGATAGTAGACGGTGATGGCACATGTATGCTTGATTTATCTCACTTTAGTCCTGTAAGAAATTCGACTGTTTTTGGAGTAGCTGGAGGTACATGCGATAAAGGTGCTCACGAAGGTGAAATAATAAATTTGAATAAAAAAAGAGAAGACATTAATGAAAAGAGCAAAGAAAACTCGAATTCAAAAGGTAAGAAGCGTTTAAAATATTTTTGCTTCTATTTAAGATTTTATATTTGTTTCCGCAGAAGACGGGAATCGAAAAAGCTTAACTAATAAGCCCGAATTAATAGAACAATTGCTTTTTTCGGACACTGACGAAGACGAAAAAACCCAAAATCATTCAAAAAAGAAAAAAATCGCAACAAGTAATCAGACCCAACAAAGTAAAAATAAAACACAAAAATTTTTCCACCGGACACCAAAAAAAAAGTTGTCTTCGAGGAAAGCGCCAGATGAGCATAAAAGTATTTTTGAATTTTTGTCGCAATCTGATACCTCGGGATCAGAAAATGGTAAACACAGGGATCCAGCAGCGGATGTCATACAAAAATTAATATCGGAAGGAAAAGTGCGTGTGGCAGTTAATCAAAAAGGAAAGGGCCGACCTATTATAAAACGAGCTCGACCGAAAACTGAACGTAAGAAACAGCTTACAAATAAAGTAAAAACGTCTAAAGCGATAGGCAAACAAAAACACACTAAAACGACTGCTAATATGTCCAACATAAACGAAGGTCATAATAATAATAACCAAGGTGAAACATCATTCACCCCCGTACTCGAATTTTTTGAAGATGATCACCATGACGCCACTGCATATTTCAATGATGAGGCAGAAGCTGATGAACCTATCAGTGAAGGTGGTTTTAGTCGTTTAGCGCGCTCAGTACTGTTACAACAAACAAAAAAATATGAAAACACACGCAGAAACGACGTAAGTTTACTTTTCTTGTTAATGTTACATTACTTTTCACTTATGATAATTTTTTAATATTAATAGATCAGATATTTTGTGGCTGCTTAGTGCGCCTTTTAGCAATCGTGGTAATAGCAATTCTGATTCAGCCGGAATTTTCTTATTAATTTATTTTAAACGTTGAGTACAGTATGTTTTCGTAAAATACGCTCTTATAATAAAAATTAATAAGAACGGTAAGAACACATCTTGTTGGAACTACTACTTCCATGTATGTATTAAGTTCAATTATTTTTCAAGTCATACACTTTTTTATGGCAGTGGCGCGTGTAAATAGACAGTCCCTTTTTCATACGCATAAAATGTCTGCTAAGTGAAATTTTCTGCACTCACAGAATATTCGATTTTCGGAAATTAAGAAAGTTACTTGAATTCTTGAGTTTGACGGACTTTTCAAAACTACTTGCATGTGTCACGTCTAACAGCTACTTTTCTCTTATACATTTGCATACAGATTGCTGAGCAACGGCGGTTGCTCGAGATTGCACGTAAGTTCGTAAGTACACCAGCGCCGAACCGAAAAAGCGAAAATCTCCATACAGCCGACCTATCGCCCATTCAAACACTCGACACGCGCCAGCGTCCAGTGTGTCCTTCGCCCTGGCGAATAGATGACGAATCGCATCTACCAAGGACATTTAACTTTATTAAAAACACATCATATCTGCCAACGTTTTCGAGTGATTATATTCCTTCCACTCCGAAGAAAAACAAACTAAGTACTAACTCTTATGTATGTAATGAATCCAATGTGCAATGTGATACATTTACAACCACTGAGCAGGAAAATTTGCCCACCGTACCAAGAAATATCTCTGACAGTGACTCCGGCAACATGTTACAGGACTCGCTGGGATCTCGTAATGATTCGAATGAGGAAAATATCCCACCACCCGAATCACTGCCTACACGAATAGCTTCAAATAACGACGAGAATGACGAAATAGTTAATATGCGTCAACTACCTAACCCTCGTCGCACGCTTGAATGCCGAAGTCCGCTTAAAACCATTAATATATTAGAAGTGGTGACTCTACCACCTTGGAAAAAGCCAGTGAATAATGATGTGCAAGAAGAACCGTACGTTACACCAATTAATTGCGATAGCAAAAATTCCGCTGAATCACATAAAGCGGACGATTTATTTGGATTTGAGGAATATTTAGATTCCAGCTCAGATGATGGTAAGCCGTCAAATACAAACAACATAACAGTAACGAAAGGACAGTGGACACAGCGAGACTTGCATAAGAAACTGAAGGAGCTAAAGAAGTGGCGACCAAAAGATTCAACTCGCGATAAAACTAACGTTACAATTAAAAAATGCAGACTATTTGACGATAATGAAGGCAGGCCGAAACAACAGCTAATTAATGACATGCTCTGTTCTACCATGATTGATCAAAAGAATAAAAATCTCAAAGAGCAGGAAGAAAATATCGAAAAGAATCCGCCGTGTAGTTGGGAAGAGGAAAATGTGCAAGCAGTTGAAAACGATTTTTTCAATGACTTTGAACCAGCCGCAACATTTGAAAAAAAGGTAAGAATTGCTTAAGCAAATCCATATATATAAATAAAAGTATTTTCTGCGATTCTGCACATTGATATGAATCAGAGCGTATCATTCAATCATTGCTAAGAATATCGCAATAGTAAAGAATATTGCCTCAACACAAAATTTTGTCAATTGGAGCTCACAGGGCCTTGAAGAGTGTAGCACATCTTCGTTGGTAGTACGCAGCTCGTACATTTTTCATGGAATTTTTGTATCATTATAAAAACTATTTTCTCCATACACTTTTTGGTTAAGTTAATACATATGTACATACATGCATACCATCATATTTTATTTATTATTATTATTTTTTATTGTTATAGCCACAGCGAACATATGCCCGCCCTGTCAGGAAAAAACGCAAGTGTCGCAAAAGTTTCGTTATGTTTTCTGACAGTGAGGATTCAAACTCGGATTCTGATGAGGAGAAACGCGAGTATAAGAAAGGAGCTCAAAAGAAGAGACGACACGAAACACACGCTAATGCGAAGCAAAATACTGACCTAGAATCTTTTGTACACGATTTCAACAGTATGTGTAAAGAAGTGGAAAGTTATGAGTTGCATGTGGAGTAGATAGCTCAGTTATGCAGTTACAGTCTTCCGGTAAAAAATGGGAAACAGAAATTTCTGCTTAAAATGTAGGAAGCTGTTGGTTTTCGTATATTTAATTTTTCTTACGAAAATTAATTTTTCTAAAAGTTAAGTTCGGGTTGACTTCCGAATAATGCTGTGTATATGTGAACGGCCAAACCCGATCTTAGGACAATCTCGTTTTTCCTGGTCGAAATTAGTTCTATCCACATCCGATACATCCGTCTAACGCGAAATCAAGTTGGACGCAAAAATATTGTGGACTGCGTAGTTGGAGTTGGACTGATGAGGGTTCTTTGTTTGAAGCACAGAAAGGAGTTCTACTCAAAAATACTGTGGCGCCTAGTCAAAACTAGTTTGTCCTAAGATCGGGTTTGCCGTTAACATATGTACATATATATAAAATTAGTGTGGCATTTGATTACCTTTATCAATTGTCATTACTTAGACAAAGCTCTTATCCACACATTTGTTGTAGTATAAAATGAAAGGTAAAAAGTCGTAATGTAACAAGAAACACGTACTGAATTTTATTTTGGGATATTCTCTGAATTTTAACGTCAATTTTGATACTTGGACATCTATGTTTCCAATTATTTGGTGTTTACTGTATATCTTTGTGCGTACATATGTATATGCATGGATATTAAATCATGTATATTTTTAAATGTATGAAAATGTATTTTTTATGTTGCCTTATAAAGGTATTTTATGGGTATTTTTAAGTTACAAGCCAATTGGTACTTTATGTTAATTTTATTTTATGGCGCTATATATATATATGTATATCTATGGGCCAAATCACAGTGCGTAGTTAACCACCGACGAGAGTTTAACTATAGATTTTTATATTCACAATGCTCAGTTAACAAAAGTTTAAACCAACATAGCATGCCCCCTAAATAGTTAAACTCGTGTGAAAAGCATTTGTTTTGTGAAACGAATTTCAAATATGCAAATTTTCATAGTTAACCCTGTAACTCTCAAATATAAATTCGTAGTTAAACTCTTGTTGGTGGTAAAGTTAACAATGGTTTAACTAAGCACTGTGAATTCGGCCCTTAGTGAAATTTGTCTGTCCTTCGTTCACACAATTTTTTCATAGAGCATAGAATAAAATTTATATATGTATGTATACAAATGCACAAAGAAAAATAAATCTATGAAATCGTCATACCACTTGTCAAATATTATTTTTAATCAATTTTCAAAATGTTTGTACGAATGAGAAAAAGAGTTGAAGTTTGAAAGGAAATAGGCAGCGCTATAGAAATGCACTGATAACTCATAGATCCCAATGGTATCTATATATATAATACGCGAAGGCATTTTTTTGTTCAAGATAAAAGATCTACACCGTTCGTTCGATTTTCAAAAGTGGGGTGTCAAATTAAAGCGCTTGGCCTGTAGATGTGCAAACTGGTTTTATTTTTTCGAAAAGAGTTGCCACCTGTTGAACAATTAAATTCAAATTTTTTAATAATCATTACCATCAGATCCGTACGGTTCGTTCGATGTGAGGTGTCAAATTAAAGGGCTCCAGCTGTAGGTGCGCAATAAGGTTTAATTTTTTCGAAAATAGTTGCCACCTTTTAAAAAATTAAGTTCAGATTATTTAAAAAGCTAAATGGGTATAAATGAAAATGGTTTGAAAGGCTTTGTTTCATAGCAAAACTATAGGAGGGTTGCCGCCTGTTTAAAAAAGCATGTTAGGTAGGAGAAATATGTGTATCACCGTATGGGTGTCAAGCGAAACGGGTTTCAGCAAACGAAGGAGTGATAAGAAATCTTTAGTTTGAGCGCTAACAATATCTTTGAGGTTGCCATCTGTTTAAAAAGTTAAATTCTAATTATTTAATAAGTTAAATGAATTATTAAAATATGGGTATCAATCGAAAGGGATTTGAAATTTTTTTGTTTGTGGACTCTATTTAGCGGGGTTGCCACATTAAAGTTCAACTGATTCATCAGTTAATTAAAATATGTATCGCAGTGTCCGGCGAAGGAGAGTTAACAATTATTAAGCTTGAAAATACTTTTGAAGAGGGCTGCCACCTGTTTGAAAGGTCTAACTCAATTAACAAATTCAAAAAGTACCGTAAGTAACCGTACATTTCGAATGCTTGAAGAGAGTTGCAACTTGTTTAAAAAGTTGCATTAAATTAATTTAGTAAGTTGGATAAATTATTAAAAGAGGAGTATAATTCGAAATGTGTTTGAAAGGGACTTATTCCCGACCTTTACTTAGGAGGATTGCCATTTATATCAGTTTATTGAAATACATACATGTGCATCACAATGTTAGACGAAACGATTTAAGAAGACTAGTTTGAGAATACTTTTGAAGAGGAATTTCGAAAATGGTATGTCAAGTTAGATACCTTAGCCTGTAGATGTATGATAAAGTTTTATTTTTTTTTTTTAATTAAGAACTTTTTTCATCGGTAAAGGGTTACTTCAAATTCGAAGAAAACAAAAACATGCACTATGTGCGACTGCTCTTCACTCAGAAACGGTTTTGATGGAATATGGCACTCGGATCTCATAACTCTGACTAACATTTGGAATATTTTTTAGGTTTTTGAAATTAAATTTTGGACGTTTTAACAACATGCGGGTTCGTTCACTAGTTATTATTATTCATCAAAATATGTAAACGCCTCGTAACCGGGTAAACCTCGAAAATAAACCGGATTTCCATACAAAACTATAGGGGAATTCACTCTTCTGTGTATTCGTGTAACTGCATGAGCGTGGGATTTGTTGTTGCTAGCGGTAGATCAAATACACATGCAACAACAACCACAGGCTCGTCTACACTTACGAAGAACACGAAAGCCTTATGTCCGTGAACAAGTTTTTTAGATTATGCAATGATCTGGCGTTTCACAGCACGGGTTACCGCACAACGAAATAAATTTGTATAACTTCAACTCTTCTTCAAATTGTGAACCCAAAAATTGGGTCCCAAACTATTCAGAGACCCACTGAAAAAAAACACACACACACAAAAAATTCGCTAAAATCGATCCAGTCATTTAGGAGGAGTTCACTGACAAACACGTTCCTAAAAATTATATATTCCTACAAAGATAGGTAAAAGTTCCGTGCGTTTGGTAGGCGCCACGCTCATTTTTAAATAGCCCCAATTTTTCTCAATGAGTACGGGACTGATTTCATAAATGGGTGCGTTCAGAAATACATCATGCCAAAGCATCAGTCTCTTTTATTTCTAATCTATAACTGATAGAAATGTCAAACATGCGCAACCACGGTTAAAAGCCGAATTGTAACTTAGTTGCGTAAATACGACATTTCCATCAATTACAGTTAAGAAATAAAAGAGACTGATGCTTCGGCTTGATGCATTTCTGGCGGCACCCTTTATCCATACAAAGTTCCAATACTCTACTGTGAACACTTCCAGAGATAACACCGTGCGACAAAAACCAAAAATTTTTAAAACACAAGTAAAAATCAATATATTCACTAAACAAGGAGCCAAATATAGTATAACTGCGTTTTTAATTTTTCTCTCTGACGTCAGGATTTTTTTTTAAAGGACTTTGAAATTTTCGGGATATGCTTGAATAAAAAAATTACTTAAAAGATTTGGTGCATTATAGAGTAACAGTATGGATATCAATTAAAAGAAAAAATTCTGTAGAATTAAAAAATAATAATTTTTTGGTCTTTATAAAACTTTATCCTTGAATATCCTTAGAAATTTCCAATACTTATTTTTGGAAGAAATATATGTCAAGGACTAATATGTAAACTACCACATCCTCGAATTTCGTCCTTCTAATTTTATTAGTTTTATATAAAAAATATCTTACACTTCTCCTTATAAGGTATTGATATTTAGTTGCAATATACATAAATGAAGATACTGTAATCACTACACTGTACAGCACTCGGCTGGGTATTGGACCAAACCATTTGTTTTTAAGAGATTGAGTCATAGGTAATAAAGTAATTTATCCGTTTTTCGAAGTTAGCCTCCGAAACCGATATGGGCCTTCGAAGTTCGAAATAGGATCTTTGGTAAAAAACTATTTTTATTATTATATGTAAATAAATAAAAAAAACTAAAAATACAGTCGTAGACCGCCTTTTGCTCTTTTTTAATTGTTTTATAACCTTTTTAACGTATACGTTTTAAATTCTTGCACGAAACTTTCAATTTTTTAAAAAAGATTTGACAAAAAAAATATAACGGGTGGTGCCAAAAGCGGCATTCAGGAGTCTGGAGTCGATGTAGGTCGGGATCGACTCCCTGTGAATACCGTTTATGGCCTCTTGGTATGCTGTCCGGTCCAGAGGCTGTTTTATGAACCTCTGGACTACATCCATCAGTTCGTATAGATGAAGACCATCTGTGCCTCGTCGTTTAGGTCGTGTTGAGGCGACATCAGAAGGCATCCAGTCGCGGCCAAGTGTTACGTAGTCTGGCATGTATATAACTTCGTCCACTGCATCCTGCTAGTCCTCGGTAACCACACGGGCCCTGTATAGTTTAGAACCTGCCAGCCAATTTTCTTGTATTTTGCCAACAAATTTTATTTGTCTTTGCCCCAGGTGCTGCCGCCTAGCGACTTGAAGACCGTGGACTATTGACAATTGCGGTTGTATGTATGCGCCGAGAAGGAGAGCAGGCGTCGGAATTGGTGGTGAAAATGGTTGCCCAGGAATTCGTAGGGAATAGTGTTTGGCTCCTTGCAGTGAAGAAGCGAGAGAGTTCGGAGAGGTAACCGTTTACTTTCGAGCACATGTCACCAATTCCATTCCCGGATTCCATTATCAAGCATATAGGAGACAATTGAGACTCCGTCAGGTGGTTGGGGAAGTTTTGATATGTAATAATAAAGCATCAGCGGGGAGAGGACACCACCCTGTGAAACCATCTACTTAATTCTCAGTTTGCTGGTTTTGTTTCTAAAAAGGACTGACGAATATCAATCACTCAGATAATTCGCCGACCACCGTTTGAGTCCCTGTTGGAGAGAGGAAGCCTCAATATCTTCTAGTAGCGTGGAGTGACTGATAGTTTCAAAGCCTTTGACATATTAAACGCAGCTAGGACTGTTCTCTCACAAGGGCGGTTTTGGGTCAGGCCACGAGTTATCTGAGTGTTTATGGCGTTAAGTGCTGTTGCAGTGCTCACTGGTCCCTCGCTGGGGTCGGGTAGTTCGTTTAGTTCGGTGTCTTCGCTACCGTGGAAAGGAGAATTATCGGGCTAGGACTCTCGCTTTTTGGTCCGTTTCCCCAGTTTAAGCAGTGGGACCACTCTTCCATTTTCCAGATGCCCGGAATGGTGAGGGGGCCATAGACAGGTTGAGGAGCTTGGTAAGGTAGCCTGCTCCCACGGGACATATTCTGTCGGGTCCTATGGCTTTGGAGGCTTTCGCCTTCCCAATTGCTACCTGAACCTTCTCGCTGGGGAAAACAGCAATAGGCACACTAGGTGTTGGCAGTTTGTGCAGCTTTCTGGTCACTTGATGTTTGGTTTTGTCCGCCGGGGAATGCAGCGTAAACTGTCGGCTAAAGTAGCTTGCGCATCGCTCCGGGTCCCACGAAACGAAGAGATTTCCTCTCTGTCGTCACGCTTCGTAGAGTTGGACAGTGACTTTACGGTTGACCAAATCTTGCTCTTACCAGAGCGGAAGTTATAAGTCTTCAGATGCTCTTCCCACTTTTTCCACTTATGTACCTTCACGAGTTGTCGAATCTCCGTATTGAGATCCCTGATGCGGAGATAGCCGGGATCGGCCTGACGAAGGTTGTCACGCTCATCGGCTAGAAAAGCTACGTGAACTTCGATTGGTGGGGGGAGGACAGAGAGGGTGCTTTCAGTATCAATCTAAAAAGGACTTGTTGAATAACTGGTTGCGCGTGTTTGCCAGGGCGGGACAATGGCAGAGATAATGTTCGATGCTCTCCACCTCTTCCTCGTCTCTGCAACTGCGTCAATCTTTGGTGGGGTATCCTAACTTTTTTCCGTGTGTGACCATCGGGCAGTGTTCGGTGACAACCCCAACTACTAATCTGAGAGAAGAGCGGTCCAGCCGAGTGATAGGTATTGGTCGCTTTATATCAATCTTTGGCCAAATTTTGTTGGTAGTATGGCAGATGGTTTCCACAGCCCACCTGGTATTTACCTCCTGTGTTTGCAGAAGCATTTTGAGCAGAGTTGATTTCAGATATTTCCGTCCCCCTCCTTGCCAGTTCGTCGGCTATGAACTTGCCAGGAATTTTCCTGTGTCCAGGGACCCTTAAAACAGTCAAGGGCTTATTAATTGACATGATTATGTGTAGACGGTCTGATGCAAGCAATAGCCTAAATAGGTCGCTCACGTGATGCTAGTTATCAAGCTTGTTAGGGTAGACTAGCTGGTGAGGCGTCGTCGTTCATGGTGCAGAATGTCGAATCGTCTATCTGGTCTGCCAATAGGATTCCCCTACGATCATTTGGCAGCCTTAGCGGGAGAGTTGGGGTTTAGCTTCTTCGCATCCGCGGTTTGCGCGAGTTTGGAGGCTGTGTAGGCGGAAACCGAAGCCCCTGGTAGTTAGTACGATTTACGGGGGACGCTGGTAGGTGCACTTGGCGCCAAAGTCTCCCTCCCACTACAAAGGCAACACCAAAATTATGATCTTTTACATGACTGCTGTATCAAGCGTCGCAAGGTCTTATGCTTTGTCTACTTTGCCCCATTAACCGTACGGCCATATGCATCCTCCCCCGTACTTGAGATAGCACTAAGCAGCCCATCCGTTAAGGCGCCTTCGGTTATCCAGCGGCCCTGATTGCACTGGAAGTGCCCGACCTGGGCCTCTTCTTGCAGTAAGGCTATCGTTACTCCTCGCGCGGTGGCGTGGACTCAGATTTGCTTGAACTGTCGTGATTAATTAGTAACTTCTCACAGATTCTCCTATCGTGCCTGTTAGTGATCACATGCCCACTGGTTCCCTCCAAAGCCTTTTCTTGGTAAATACGAGGGCTGATTAAGCGTTCTCCTCACCATCGTAGTCCTTTTTTCTTTGCTGTTGTTGCTTTTTTTGCGTGGGTTGCTCCCGTTGGCCAGGGTGCACGAACGCGGACGAAAATCAGCATAGCAACTTTGACTGCATTCCCAGAAGACCCACCGTACCCTATTGTACACAGAGATACGAAAAAATAACTGTTCTGTTCCGCCTCCTTCCAGTTAAACGTCTTTAAACTTATTTTAAAATAGTTTTATAAATATTTTAATAAAACCAAGAATTATTACTTGCTTTAATAATTTATTTTCCATATTCACAAATTAAAAATGGCATTGGATATTGTTATGCACAGTGCAGTGAACATACAGAAATTCATAAAAGTATTATTGAGCAGCGAGTGCAAATATTTTAAAACAAACAAACTTCACAAGCTTGGGCCTATAGGTGCTTGCGCATGCTTGTGAGTATGTATGTACAATTAAGATCAGCAGTTTCAGAAGTTCGGAATATCTACTAATATCAGATTATGTATGTATAATTATGAAAAATTAAGTTTATGCGTAAACCGAAAGTAAATCTTGCTCGGTTTCATTCCTTATCCTTGTTTCTCCTTGTTGTATGTGTATGTCATCGGCATGTATGTATGTACTTAGCTTGAGACTCGCGTTTGCCAATATTTGAAAAACTCCCCAAAACTTGCCGCCTGTTCATGGTCGCATGCCTATTCATACATATGTACAAATGCATTTACATATGTATGTAGCATTGCAAATGCATTGCATACAAGAATATATTTTATAAAATGTATATTGTATTTTTCTTGGTCAACAGAAAATCTTAAAAATGTACACATCTTGATTCATATTGCATTAGTACTAATAAAAAGTTAAATTAATTTGTTTGTTTATTTTTAATAATCAATTTGGTGATGATAGGTGCGGAGATTGATAATATGGGATATAAAAGGAATTCTTCACGCTTGCACTCGATTTAATAGTAGTTTCCATATCCGCTCCATTGTCCGTAATTGCCATAACTAGAACCATACTGCCAATGGTTATAGTAGCCATCATATGATTGCTGTGCTGTGTAGGCGCCACTGTTTTGTTGACCATAATAAGCTGAATTTGCCGAATTATAATTATAACCCGAAGCGGTAGCGGTGACGCCATTATTGTATGCTGATGAAGCAGCAGAATTCGACATTGACAATTCTTTGCTGCTCGAAGAGGATTTCCGCGAAGGACTCGATTCGCTGCAAATAAAAAAATAACATATTCACACATACATACATATGTATATTATGTTGGTTCCCATTTCATAAAAAATACATATTTGCATAGTCTATTGAACTCACCGCTTCTTCTTAGCTTCAGTTGCTTTACTTAGTGCTACTTGTAGTGCCCTCTGCGCGTCTTGCAAGCCCTTCGCTGTGCTACCAAAATCTTCCAAAAACTCAACTTTGCGCTGTGCAAATAGTACTTTCTGTTCGGGATCCATATTTTCACGTGCCATAAATTTATCCATAATTAGCACAACCTCATCCTCATCCACCTTTGGGCGCTGCAAAACCAGATCTATCATTTGCAATGCCACGCGTGTATTCGCAGCATCTTTGTCTAGTGCCTGTCGCAGCACACGCAGTCCACCCTCCAGATCATCGCAGATCTTATTCAAAAATCGGGCATACTTGATCGCTAAACTGCCAGCGATTGTTTTATTCTTTGCAGTATTTATATAGTGTTCATACAGTTCACGACATTTATTCATGTCGCCACGACGACGTTCCACGTTAATGCGTCTGTATGCGACCTGCAGTAGATTTGGACATTTCTTTTCAAGATTTTCCAAAACTGCGGCGGCGCGATCAAAATCGTTTTGACACTCTTCAAATGCCGCCCACATTAGATGAAGACTAGGTTTGTCGGGGTGATGGATTTCGCAGGCGCGGCGGTAAACATCACTGGTAATAGCTGCGATACCAGGCTGGTCTAACTGGGTCTCAAGATAACGTATCATTTTTAGCCAGAATTCGTCATACAAAGCACACGCGATTAGACAACGTTCGAAGAGCACCAAGATGCGGGTGCGATCGCCTTTTTCGATTTCAAAATCGAGATAGTCTTTCCAATTCTTCAGCTGGCAGCGTTCGAGTGGCTTCACATGGAAATAGGGGCGTTTTATGCCTTCTTCAAAAGTCCACCGAGCAGTTACTGCAGCAACGGTTGATTTATGTAATTTTCGACGAATCGAAATAATTTTGTCTTTAATGGCTGTTTCCTCCTCTTCAGTAAGACTGCTTACATCAGCGAGATCCTCCTCCTGGCTGACTTTTTCGGCGGAGTTTGCAGCGTCGTCTGTCTCATGGTCAACTTCGATTGCTTCGATATTAAATGGGACCGGTGTTTCCTCCTGATTAGTTTCAGCATCTTTGGCATTTGGCGATTTGCTGCCCGGTTCATCGTCTTTCTTCACGTCACGGTTTTCACGTTCCTTTTCTTTTTCCTTGTCTCTGGAACCGCTTCGTCGACTCTTAGAACGAGACGATGAAGAACGGGATGCATTGCTTTCACGAAGTTCAGTGCGAACTTTGCGCAGTTCTTCAGCGGTTATAGTGCTCACAATGGAGTGTTGATTTATCAAGTCTTGGAAACTGAAAAGGCAGATAAGAGTATGAAGACTGCAACTCAATGGCATATACGCCGTCTTAATATTACAGTTAACAAATTTTTAGTTTGCTAATTTCAATTGGTGGTATTATAACTTTTATGAAACTCCTTAAAAAATGTTAAATGTCTACAATTTTTAAACGTTAGTCATTAAATTTGTTTTCAATTTAATATGAATAGCAGTAAAAAAACCTAAAATTGTTAAAAAAGTATAATGTTTTATAATTAAAATCGCAGACAAATTCAATACTAATGAATTTCAGGGGCTAACTCCCATTTTTTGTAAATACGCTTGCGAATGAAGTTTCATTGTAAACACATACATATGTAGTTATTCATGCCTTCTTGGTTATTGGGTAAAGGATGTATTCGAATAATAAACAAGCGAGATAACATGGTGCTGCAAAAAGTTATGAAATAAACCCGAAACAAAACCAAGTGTAGGTTATAGCTATGGTCGAGTATATATGTACAGTAATGGCCAATACAATAGCACCCCCATTTCAAAGTGATATTGTTTGCCACTCATGTTTATTTATTTATTTTTAAGAATTTTCAATTAAAGTACAGTTCATTCTCTCCCAAAACTCACATAAACTCAAGTTTAAAACTTTTTAAAAGACCGCAAAAAAGTGCAACAAATTTTCACCCAAATTTCAAACTTTTTTCTCAGAAGCGGTAGAATTTTTTTGAATACACAGTTTTATAGCCCATTCAATTTTAGTCTAATAATGTGGAAGTTTCAAGTGGCTAAAAATTACCGTTGATTTTTTAGAATTTTTTTCGACGAGGATGTTGCGGGTTTCTGCCATATAAAAATAAATTGTGTTAGTCGTTATATGGAAGCAAATGAGACAAAAAAAAATTCTAAAAAATCAACGGTAATCTTTAGCGACTTGAAACTTCCACATTATTGGACAAAATTGAATGCGCTATCAAACTGTGTACTCAAAAAAATTCTAGAGCTTCTGAGAAAAAAGTTTGGAATTTAAAGGGAAGTTTGTTGCACTTTTTTGCGGTCTTTTAAAAAGTTTAAAACATTGGTTTATATGGGTTTTGTTAGAGAATGAACTGTATTTTAATTGAAAATTCTTAAAAATAAATAATTAAACATAAGTGGCAAACAATATCGCTTTGAAAGGGGGTGCTATAGATATGTCCAATACTGTATATGCCTATCTCAGAACTATATATATATATGTATATATGATGTTATATGTATAAATGATATATGCCTATCTCAAAAACTACTTGACTAACTCCTCCTTAAACACCGTCTTGAATATTTTTGAAATCGGGAAAAACCTTCCCCCTCTAAAATATAGCTAGCTTTGAGTTTTTTGAAATTACCGTTATTTTGGTGGAGAGTGTGGTGGCGGTGCTTAAGGAGGCTAAGCACAATGTGTATATTAAATCTGGTCGAGATCAGTCAAATAGTTTCTGAGATAGGCATATATCATAAAGAAGACGTTGCGACGCCCCAAAATTGTATGCTTAAGAGCCATTGAACTTTGCAATTTTTAATAAATATTGATGAACTTCTTAGCCAAACTGATAAGAAAATCTGAACGTCCGGTGCATACACACATATAAATACAAGACCGCACTTTTGCTTAAATTACTGGTCAAATTTGAAAAATCACGAAAAAAAGGCGGCTTATTAGAATTTAACTGATGAAAACTTCCATCAAGCTAAGCCTAACAATATATGTATTGTTTTACATCAAACTATAAACCCTCTTCTCAAAACAAGTTCAGTTTTTAAAATCGGATGAAAAATTGTTAAGCTGTTAATAGATAAAGTGCATCAAGTACGAACACAACTATTTAAAAAAATGGAGGGTTCAGGAACTATACGGAACCTAACCATAGCTATAACCTACAACCAGTTTTTGTTTCGGGTGTATTTCATGATTTTTTTTGTAGCGCCTATAAACCTATATAAGCAGGAAAGTTTCACTACTTACAATGTATTTAGGGTTCGAACTTCTAAATTCTTTAGCAAAAAAATTAACTGCCGTACGAAAATTAACTCGCCCTTAAATACATATGTACAACAATCCTTCTCTTTTACTTACTTATCAAAATGTCCACTGTAGCCTTGAGTCGGAATGGCTAATAAACGATCGTAGATCTTTACAACATTTTGGTAATTCTTCGATTCACTTTCCCATTTAATGTAGGCATCCCAGAGCTTATCGGAGCGGAACTCCAGACCGCAGGCGTCTACAGCACGTTCAAACTGTGAACGAATATATGATTCATCCTCTGCATGGTTTCCCTTTACATGTGCTAGATAATGGATCCACAGATCCACAGACAAGGGGATCGCTTCAAGTCCACGTTCAAATACCTAAATGTTAGGTATTAATTTGCATTGCATTACATATTATAGTATTATGCAGTTGTTGTGCATTTTGATTGCAGTTTTTAGTATTGTCGCCATAACGGATTTAAGAACGCGGCAAATTAAAAAAGAGAAGAAAGAATGTTGACAAAAGTTTAGTTAACAAAAAGTAATCCACTTACTTAGCTTGATTCTGTTTTGTTTCGTTTTGTGCGTGTTTGTAATTTTATTTAAGGAAAGATGGAGAGGAAAGGACACAGTTAAAAAATTATAAAAGAAAACTATCTAAAGGTGGTGCGCTAAATCTCTTTAAAGGGCTTGCTAAGCCAAACGCATTAAAAACGTTCTTGCCAGTCGCCTCAGATAAGGCTATTGTGTCTATTTGAAAGTGTATTTTTATATGAAGCTTACATAAAAATGCGGCGTAAAGATTCTTAACAAAAGTTGAGGCTGAATGGAGTTTGACTCTAAACCGTGCTTTAAGGATAGCACTTTGCCCCAAACCATTTCGTGTTAATGATTGTTGTGAGCTTTTGCTCGTATGTTGGGTTCTCCTTGTCAATTAAGTAACCCGGAATCATCGGGAGATACCGCAAAAGCCAAAAGGAAAATTCGACGATTTCTACAGCAAAAACAAATAAACTCGAAAAAACCTTAACATTGAATAATATTTTGGCGCTTACGCATTTGCTAGGGACAACAGGGGCCTACAGTTATACACCGCCTCCGAACTGTAAATGGATTTAATGGACTTAATACACTCGGTGATTTGCCGTTTCCTGCAAATGGGAGACCGTTATTAGAAAACTGATTCCGATATAGATGTTGGTCGGACCAAGCATCAAACCCCGGTCCAGCGGAGTGGTAGCACGCACCTCTAACCACTCAGCCACAAAATACTCTCCAATATTCATTAATTGGTATGACAATAAAGTAAATGTACTAAAAAGGAAATTAAGAAGATTTCGCACATTAACGTATGCGGGAAATTATTTCTATGATTCTGTCTCGTTTTTATGGTGGAGTTCGTATATATCTTTTTGAAATGAAAGGAAAAGGAACTTGGAAAGGAATTAAATGGGACCACACGCATTCAACAATACACTAGTACACATTGTTTGCGAAGCTGGAATTTACGATTATATATATATATAAATACAATTTATTTATTTTTAAAATTTAACTTAACTTAGTAACTTAACACAATAAATTTCATTTCACAAAAATTTCATTTAAACGCCATTTGTACTTACGCATGGCCTGTTTGTGACGCATTATGCAAAAGAAATGCTCTCGCTGCCTTTTAGATAAGTGTAGTGCTGACAGAAAACATGGAATTTTTTTCTTTGTTAACATAAAAAATAGAATTTAGTACTCCACACGTTGCGCGGAAAATTAAGATCAGAACTAACAACGACGCATTTTACTGTACTGAATTTAGGAAGTATAATAACGTGATTTAAAATATATAATCATTTAAGTCCCGCGAAATTCTATCTAAGTACGAATGTCCTAGTTTTAAAGTGATTGTCTGTGCTAGAAAATCGCGCATTTAAAATTGGAAGTGAATTGGTGTCGAGCCATAGCACCTTTTTGCTTAAAGCAAAAAAAAAATAATAATAATAATAAAATTTAAAACTAAACAAATTTGTCACATCGAAAAAATATTTGTTAGTTGAAGAACATCGTTGCCCCTTACTCGATTTGAAATTTTTTGGTTTTGTAATTCCATTTATTAATTTTACTTTTTATTAAATTATAATAAATTGCATTATAAAATGTATAATGGAAAATACAAAATATCGCAAATATATTCATGTACGGAACTTGATCTGTACTCACCGCGTTGCAATTGGCCTTAATACCCTTGCGCTTTTCATAGTCAGCATACTTGCGCCAATAGCCATAGCAATATGGATAGTGCGATAGGAATGCATCATAAGCCTCACGTGCGGCCTCGGGATCAGACTAAATGATTACAAAGTGTTTTTTTTTTAAATCTACTTATTAACAGAAAATATTTTGGTTGCAGCCACATAAGTGCAATTAGTGAACTTCGTTTAGCTTTTGTTCAAGAACCACACTCATGCTTCTGCGAGCAATTCAATTGCCAGAATTTGCGTACCTCGTTGTCAACATATTGCAGCAAATATGTCCAACCAGTGAAATCTGCGGGATCTTCTTTCACTGCACGCCAGTATTTATCCAAGTCAGGCAATCGTTTGCGTTCCTTTTCTTTTTCTTTTTCCTTATCCTTTTCTTTCTCCTTTTCTCTTTCCTTCTCTTTTTCGCGTTCACGCTCCTTTTCTTTCTCCCTTTTTCTCTCTTTGTGTTCACTCTCTATAAAACGGGCGCGATATAACTTTTCATTCGAACTAAAAGTGTTAAAAAAACTTACCCCCGGAGCTATCCACTTTAGTTTTCTTTTCTACTGTTATAGTGGGCGATCCATCATTACTCTCTGATGTAGGACTCATTGGATTGTATTGTTCATCGCTTTTTTTCTTCGAGTCCTCCACCTTACGTTGTTTTTCATGATTCGAATCGATCTTGTCGGCATCATCAGCTTTGCGTTTTTGACCAACAGGTTCCTTAGAAGAAACCGATTGTGAAGAATTACTTTTGATGGGAGTTTTCGGGGATGAAGGTGGTGATTTCTTCTCTGCTTGACCTGTTGCAGTAGGCAGTTCATCCTCAGATATAACTTCAGCATCTGCAGGCAATTCAGCACGTTGTGGTGCTGGGAGCTCATCATCTGAGACCTCTTCTGCATCATTTATTTCGGGCTTTGTTGGTAAAGGGAGTTCGTCTTCTGAAACTAATTCCGTGTTTACAATAGTAGCATTGCTTGCATCGGCCCCAGTGCCAAGCTCTTCTGCAATGGCTGGTTCGGATAGTGAATCGTCCGATTCCATTTTTTCGCAATTTGGCAATTCTGGCGTTACTTTTGTTTCAAAGTCATCCTTCTTACCATCATTTTCTTCACCACCTCCTACCGAGGGTAAACTATTGGCATTGTCTCCTGCCAGAGAAGCTAATAAAGAACTTTCTACCACTCCAGTCTCAGCCGTACCTTCTTCGTTGTGTACATCTTCTGATGTTTCGGACTGGCCTCCTGTCGGCCCAAATGGAAACGAGGAACTTTTCTCGTCGAGTCCTGTTTCTGATATAACGGGCACTTCTGTGTTCACTTGCTCTTCTTCTGGCACAGTGAACATTTCAACATCTTCTTCGATCGGTTGTTGTTCTTCCTCCGCCAATTGTTCTTCTTCCGGCAATTGTTCTTCTTCCGGCAATTGTTCTTCTTCACCCAATTGTTCTTCATACACAATGCAATCATCGTCGACTATTTGTTCCGATTCTATAATTTCCTCTTCATAAATTATAACATCGTCATCTCCGTCTGGGATGTCAATAATAACACCTTGCGCTGCCTCTTCTAACATTTCTTTAATAACGTCTGATTGATTTTCGAGTGTGTTTATCGTCTCCTTTTCTGTAGGTATAAGCTGGACTTCGTCCTCGTCTGTTTCTGTAACCTATTTGTTAAATAAGTATAATTTTCAGAAGTATTTATTTTTAATGAATGTTATGTTAGCGCCACATGAATTTAGTTAATAATTCAGTTGGCCCTTGCATGAAATCACGTTAGCTATAGCAAATCATATGTAAGTGGAACCTCGCCACACTTACACAAACATGCATCTCTCATCAATATTGCATGATGTACTCTATTAATTAAGAATAAAGTTCTTTGTACTAACCTGTTCTGGCGCACCTCGTTTTGTCCTTCTAGTGGAGCGTACTGGAGTTGGAACTGCTGGAGGAGCTACAACTTTTCTGCCTGATCTCGTTCGCCGAACTGAAATATTTTCAATGGAAATAAATGAGATTAAATAAACTTCAGTTAAGGGCATAATGCAATTAATATTTTTTCGTTTTGCCCCCAAATATGTACATTTTTATCGAACGATTCACGAGGCTCACGTTTTTATCTTTGTTCAGATGTCACAAGTACAAAATTATGTATGTATGTATAGACAGCGATGCCGAAAATTTCAGACACAAATAACTAATGAAAACGAAAAGCGATATCCAGAACTTGTCTGAGGTATTTGATTTATTCGATTTTAACCCGTGTTTGATATTATACTAGATTTGATTAGAAGCATTTGGATAATTACCTGGATTTTCGCCAGAAACGTTATCTTCTTTGGACGCCATCTTTTATGCAATACAAAAAGTAATCTAGATTTTTAATGCGGTGACAGTAGACAGGGTTGCTTCGTAGTAATTACACAACGCATCTAAAGTCGATAATTAATCGAAAAGCTTGTCAGGATCAGGGATGAAAAAGTGGGTACAATTGTTTCTTTTACCGACGTTTGATGCATGATCCAACTACACAAGATCTGACAAGATGAAGCAAAAGAAAAAAGTAATTTTCCGGCTGACGTTTGTAATTTCGGCGCCATGTTATTTTCTAAGAAAAGTAAACAAAGAATATGAAGACGAAGCATAAAGAAAAAATGCAAGCAATGTTGTGCACATGTTTGTGCTAACCAGTTTATTATTTTTGTACGTGTTTTTGCATCCAATCACCGCGCACTTCATTTTAATTACATTTGCACAAAAAATCACGTAAAAATCACTGAAATAAACCACCGATAAAATACATATAAAGAAAGAAGCAAAACAGAAATAGCAAACTTCAAAATTATGAACGTCACGCACTTCTTTCTCAATGCTATTACAAATGGCTGCTTCTCAACCGGTCAGATCTGTCCTAATTGGTTCATGAGCATGAGTCATCATGGCATGTTTAGACGCTATTCAAGCGTTATGAGCGAAAAAGTTTTCTGTATTGATTTATGTATGTATTCTTGTAAATATTGTTAATTTTTTGCTTTTGTTAAATACAAATTGTTACGAAAAAAGCATCCTTTGATTAAAAAAAAGTTGGTGCTTTTAGTTTGGTAAAACGCCTTTTTTCCAAGTTTTTGGTGCTTTCTGAAAATGAAAAGTCGGCAACACTGCTTCAAAGGTAAAATTTAAGGTACGACCGCACTAGGCGACGCGACATGACACTACACAGCGCGGCAAAATATTCTTGGCATGTATTCTTATGGAGCATACCGCACTACGCTGCAGCGGAGCTATGCGACGCGACGCTACGCGGCAAAGTTGACCAACTGCAAAAATGTCGCGTCGCGTGGTGTCGCGCAGTTCCCATGAACGAAAGACACAAGATCACGCCTTCCCGAAAGAAAGAAAAGTTATTTTCTAGCTGTTGAAATCTCGACGCCATCTTTGTTGGAAGAAGTAAACAACGAAGAGAACAAAAAAAACCGCGTAATTGTTGAACGCATGAATAATAATTTTTATTATGCAAATTCTTCTATAAATCATGTCGTTGTGTTAAATTATTCTTTACCTTATGTGTGCACACGTTGTCACAAGCGAAAATTAAGAAAATTGCAGTAAAAAGCCACCACCAAATTGCAAACAACGAACAAATGTAAACAAACGGCTAATGTCAAAGTTGCCCAACTTTTTTCCTAAATGCGATTATAACGGGCTACTAAGAAGAGGGCGTGATCATGTATTTTTGGTTCATGTGCACTTCCGGTGCCGCATAGTGCGGTATACCTAGCGGAACGACATACCATTTCGTACTATATTTTTAACTTGAAGTAATTGGATTTCCAATTGTGAGTGAATAATCACATGCATTTCATTAAAGAAGAAAATTGTATGTAAAGAAACATAATATTTGAGAAGAATTCGCCAAGGAAAATAAAAATAAAAGGCATTAACTTTACATCAGCGTCACTGGCATCCATCTTGTTTGAAGGTTTTGACACAAATAAATTAAAAAATTTGCAGCGAAGTGTCGCGCCGCTGCAGTTTCAGTCCGATATACAGTGTCGCGTCGCTTAGTGCGGTCTTACCATTACGCTTGAGAAAAACGTTCAAATTTGATTATCGATCACATCAACTTGCCTTTTTTACTCCTATAATGGGTTGGCTTTCCTTTAGGGCCATTCGTTAAAGGGGCGGTGGGCGAAAGGTAAGTAGGCGTGGCACCTCTAACCCACATTTTTGGAGAGGGAATGAGCCGCCATTGACAAAAATGCAACCCCCGGCCACCTAGGTCCCCTAGCGACCCCTTAGAAAAATTTCCAAAAATCACAATTTTCATTTGCGTTTATTTGCTTGAAAAATGTTAAATATTCATTTGCACAATACATTTTTATATACACATTTTTATACACAAGACATTTTTATAAAACACCCAGTAACCAAAATAGACATCACTGGGGCGGCATCCCCAGGTTTACCACACAGAAAGGGAATTCTAGTTACCTCATCCTTTCGCAAGGTTACATCACTGGGGTGGTCACACAGAAAAGAGAATTCTACGTAGTAAGGGTTATAATCCCTAAGCGCGGCCGAAGGCCGCCTACGCAGAAAGGAATTCGACGCAAAAATACTGTGGACACATTGGGCATTTTTCTAAGGGGTCCGTAGGGAACCATAGGGGGCCTTGGTGGTCGGGCGTTGCTTTTTTGTTAATGGCGGTTCATGCCCTGCCCAAAAAGGTCGGTTGGAAAAATCCACCTTATAATCAAAAAATCGTAGTAAAATTGCATGTGTAGCATCCCGGTAACTTAAATTTTTGTCAGCCACTTTTAACAACCAGTTTAGATAAAATTGATCAATAAAACTCTTTGAAACGTATTTTCGTGTTGAACTAAGTCTTATTATTATTATTAGATTTCTGAAATTTAAATGTACAGTTGTTTTAATAACAGCACCAATTAATTTTACAAAAAGCAGGATACCCTGAATTTGTTGTCCAATGCTTCTTCTTCTAGAAAGACGTTCACAGTAGCGTTGACAGGCTGGGAGTATAATTTTTCTTCTGCGGTGGTGTTTTCAATTTTTCACGAATTCATTAAATTAATTGATAAAATGTCTTAATAAAACGAAATTTAACCTTAGGTGTTGTTAACGAATGATATTTGTGAAACAAATATATCCAGAAACGAGGAAAAGTGAGCCTGTTGGCTTTCCAATTAGGCCACCACCATAATTATCCTTTATTTGGTGGACACCCGAGCGATACTTTTTAACAACGGCTTGGCAAAACTTCGGTTTCTGTGAGGATGTCGTTTGCATTTAAGATAGACAAAGCTTTAAAGGCGAACTTATATAAAATATGTCGACTCTGCGGAATCGACAGAGAGGAAAAAGTTGAAATACTCGATGCTGGGCCAACCGACCAACAACAGCCGGTGGATTGTGATGGCGAATTAAAGCTTCACCAAAAAATTATACAATGCATTGGCATCACAGTAAACAATAGTTCATAAATCTGTTGTGTTCACTTTATATTCTTTATGTCTCTACAGATAAGCAAAGATGACAAAATGCCTCAAAGCGCTTGTGTACTGTGTGTGGATAAAATCAATGATTTTTATGAGTTTCGTGAAATGTGTTATGCCACAGATGTACAGACTAGAAAGTTACTGGGTTTAAAACGCGAAACTCAGAAAAAGGTAAGTATTTAAATATTTAAATTAACATTTTCTATATGAGTTCAACTTTTAAAGAATGTTGTTGCGGACATTAAGCCCATTATTGATATAAAGGAGGAAACAGTTGTGAAACGTGGGCGAAAACGCAAGTCAGATGAAGTAGTAGCTAAGGAAGAAGCGCCGGAAGTTAAGCGAGAAACAAACCCAGTTCCGATCAGCAGCAAAAAACAACGTTTGAATGAGGCACCGACGGATGCTAAAAAGAAAGGAAAACTAGGAAAGAATTTTGATAAAACCGTGAAACAGATTGATAAAACAGTAAAACAGATTGAAAAAACCGTAAAGCCTAAAGAGGAAATGTAAGTATGTACATATTTCTAAAAGTTAAAATTATGCTCTTTACTGTAACAAAGGAAAGATGCAGCTATATTTATTCAAACAGCACATTATAAACATTATAATGGAACTTACGGGAAATGCACATACATTTATATCCAACAAATTTTATTAACAGAAAAGAAGAGCCTGCGGAGAACGTGAAACCAACTACAGCACCTAGTAGTGTAACGAAATTCCGACAAGTGTGCAACATATGCAATCAGCGCTTTGGTAGCAAAGTAAAATTGGAACAACATGTGTCCGCGACACATGTGCCAAACATTCCACGATACGTTTGCACAGCCTGTAATGAAACCATAAAGAAAACCAATGATATCAAAAGTCATCAGTTATGGCATAAATTATCTAAAACACCTTATATGTGCGGTCATTGTGGTCAGTCATTAATTAGCTCCTATGCATATTCCAGGTACGTATATTATTTAGAATTTTATGGTTATGATTATAACGAGATATTCTTAAACAATATTTGCAGACATCTTCGGGATCACACCGTGGAAATACCGCCAAATCTATGGGTACTTGATCGCGAATGCCCACAGTGTCACCACACATTCTTAACAAACTTTCTCTACAATACACACTCTTGCGCAGTTAAGACCAAAAAGTGTGCTGGTTGCAATCGTCAGCTGCGTAACGAAGTAGAATATCAGCGTCACGCAGCGCACTGTAATAAAGTTTACTTAAATTACTCTAAACATATACCAGCTGCCGCCGCCGCTGCGGAATCCACTATTCGTATTAAAAACGAAAATGATGTGGAAGCAGCTGCTGCTGAAGCACTCGCAAGAAATGCTGGAATATCGCTAGACATGGCACCAGTAGTGTCGCTAACGCGCATCTCGACACCGGAAATAATTGCTGCGAGCCAGGGCAATAGTGTAGCAGAATATAATAATGAAGGTGCTGCAGCACTAACAGATGATCCGAAAACACCTGCAAAGAAGGGTGGTAAGAAAGGGGTCTCTCGCAAAGATCTTAAAAGGGTAGATAACTTACTAAAATCCACTTTGGATGCACTGGTGAGCATTAAACATGAACCAGAGGTGCACGTAGAAACGGATGCTGAGACGCCTGCTGCAACAGGTGAGGAAACTGCCAATAAAGAAAAAGAATCAGAAGATACAGACCATGACAACTTTCATCATGATGATTTCCATCATGGCGATAATAATGATGATGAAGATGACGAAGGAAATAGGGGTCAGGATGCAGCAATTAGTACTCGTACTAACGAAATAGCTATCAAAGAAGAACCAGTAGAGGAGAATATTTCTTCAGCTGCTATAAATATTAAACAGGAAGTGATTGATGTTGAAATCGAGAACACGACACCTGCCGCAAAAATGCCAGTATTAAAATTAAAAATTAAAAAGGAACATGGCACATTGAATTCATCAATAGTAGAGGAGCAAAATATTCGTGTCGAGAAGAAAAAGAAGAAGAAAAAACGAAAAGATGCCGAGCGGAAAGGAGACAAGATGGTAAGTGGATGCATTACTATATAAACCAGGGCTCGAATCGTAACTTCCGTTCACGGATCGAAAACGATACGAAAGAAAATTACGTGACGCGTCGGGCAGTATATACTGAATGGGACAAATGGGACATACGTTCACGTATGTCATAATCCAAAAAATGTGTTTCTACGTGACGAGTAGTACGATATCGTATGTGACGATTCGAGCCCTGGCCTGGAAAAGTCTGCATGTCATATACAAAATATACTTTTATTTAACTTTTTAATTTTAGTTGGATGGAAATGAACCAACACCAGAGATTCCGACAGTGCAGGAATCTGAAGCGACTTCGCAGAGTCTTTCCCATCCAAACATTTTGCGGCCCATCAAACAAGAACGATTGGATGAAGCCGGCGAAGAAATGGAAGGCAGCGGGGCAGAAGAAACGGTGCAGCCGGGCGCAACTGTTATGACCACTATACCTATACCACAGTTCCAAATATCAGCTATTTCAAGTGGTGTAGAATTTGGAGATAATACTACGACAGCAGTCGAAGGTGAAGCAGATGTAGAGACCAGTGATACAGCGGCAGTCACCACACCAGATATTACCACTGATGAGGGAGAGATGGAAGATATCAAACCGAACAGAGCTGAGTTAGACCGCTTGTTCAAAATAACAAGCGTTAGCTCTGGTGTGCAGATGGAACGAGAGATTGAGTGCACTTACGAAACTGCAAGCGCCGTAACGTCTACAACTACAAGCGTGGTACCAGGACAGGCAGCCGAAAATTCAATTACCAGTGTCGGTGAAATGGTGCAAAGAAAGGCTCCTAGAAGCGCACCTAAAGCAGTCAAGCATAAGGCGCCAGAACAAAAACCGCGGCCATCGACGCAAGCACGGGCAGCAAAGGCATTCAAATCAACTTCAGGAGTTAGCAAGAACAATGTAAACACAATTGTTACCTCCAATGAAAGTAATATTGTAGACTATGCTCAAATTAAAATAAAACCTGAACCAGTTGATCGTGGTTATGAGGATGTGTTCAACGCTTACGAAGCAGCTACAAATTCATCCGAGCCACAAGTAGAGCCTCTAAATGAAGGATTGTCGATGGGAGAATTGACGGAGCAAGAGTATTTGAATAATATTGATTTCTCAACTATACAAATCAAACAAGAAAAGGATCTTGATTTATCGGACGTGGAAATGACAAATACACACATCGTCACAAGCGCCATACCAAACGGTATGAAACGTAAACGTTCGAATGGCGAAGAATCTCAATATTCTGGAAATGAGGAGGATACTGATAGTATGGATAATGAAGAAACCGAAGATGACGATGATGATGATGAGGATGATGATGATGATGATGATTGGGTAGGCGTTAAGAAAGAAGAAGAAGAAAAACGTGAGTATCGCGAACTTGAAATGCCGCCACTGTTGTCAACAGAGGAGCCAGAAACTCCCGAGATACCGCTGCCGGTGTCAGCAGAGCTGCAAGGAGAACTGGAGTTGCCGTCACTAATGTCAACAGAGGAGCCAGAAACTTCCGTGATGCCGCCGCCGTTGTCAGGGGAAGTGCAAGAGGCACCTGAGTTGCCTGCCCTGTTGTCAACAGAGCAGCAAGAAGGACCTCAGTTGCCGTCACTGGTGTCCACAGAAGAGCGGGGAACACCAGAAATGCCACCCCTGTTGTTAACAGGGGAGCAACAGGCACCTGAGTTACCGCCACTGTTGTCAACAGAGGGTCAAGACGCACTTCAGTTGCCGTCAATATTATCTACAATCCCTGAAAGAGAAAACGTGTATGGGGAAGAATTACAGTGCGAATTGAATAGAGTTAGCTTTACATGTCCTAATGAAGAAAATATGACTGCCATTTCAGCAATAGAAAATGCTGCTAGTACGCTACTAACAGACAATTCTTCAAAATCAACTGAAGCAGAATTGCCGCCGCCGTTTATGATAACAGGCATTTACAGCCAAGCAAATTGTGGCGTGTCTAATCAATTTTCATCATTAATTGACAGAGACTCCCCGTTGGTGGAGACTGGGTTCTCAAATGCTGTAATTGAGCTGCCTATCGCAGCGCCTACATTTAAAATATCCAGTGTCATGGCTGGCTGCTCGGTAAATTTCAATGATTTTTCAAAACATGCAGAAGAAGAGGCAATGAGTGAATATGGAGTGATCGAAAATTTGTCGGTTTCTGACGTGGAAACTATGCAAGTTGACGATGTGGATGAAAACGGTGGAACTAATTTATTAGATGGAGCAGCACATATGAGTATGACTGATGAATCAATGGATTTCACATCAACAGCTCAGACATTGTGCTTGGAGATAAATCAAGATAAAGATTCGCTTCTTAACGCACAACCATTCTCTAATGATGGTTCAGAACCAGTGAACGCACTAAATACAATGCAGATAATGTTTAACCCCAATACGAACGTAGACATGGATATCTCGATTCAACCAAATCCTGAAAACGTAGTCGAAGAGGCCCAAAACGTTCTCAATCACGAAGTCGTCGAAGCGCAAGCCATTCAACGACTAACACTAGAAGTCATTGAGGCGACACAAAACGTCGAAGAGACTGAAAATCTTATGAATGAGTGCGTAGCTGAAGCGCAATTGCAGCAACAGCAAGCTCAATACACCGAAACTCCACCAGGAAGTAGTATGCGACTCAATGATCCCGAATGTGAGAAAAGTTGCAGTAGCAGTAACGAAAGCATCGGTGGTGCTGGTAGCAGCAGCGGTAGCGGCATCGGCAGTGCTAGCGGCAGCATCGGTGCATTGAGCCAAAGTACATTGATTAATCGCCCATTTATGCTCGACGATAGTAACATAAATGAAATCGCCGAAAATAACAACAATGCAAACATCGAACGAGAACAACAAGACGATGTTTCTTCTACGAATATCGCGAACACGTTCGAAGCGAACGTTGTTACTGCAAATCCCGTCGCTGAGCAAAGCAATGCGGCGGTAGTTGAGATAAAAACGGAAGACATAACATGAAAACTAAATTGAGCAATGAAGAAGGTTTTAAATAGTGAGAGTTCAATTAGTTTAAGGTAATTATTTGCAAAACATACAATTACTTGGTTTTAATATTTTCATATCGTTTGGTTTCTCGTTAACTATTTCAATGCATAAGTGGCGCAATAAGATCTATGTATGTATTTAAGCTTCTATATTTCAATTGTTTACTTTTGTATATGTTTAAACATGTGTTAGCTTAAGTTTGTTTCATTTAAAATTTACATACATACTTAATAGGAACGAGAAACGCTACAAAGCGTTTCCTTTAACTGAGTGTATTTAAAATTTGATTCATTCTCGCCTCCGAATTTGTGTATTTCTTGCAAATCCAATTGTGACCTAAGCATAGGGTCACACAGATTCGCTTGCAATACATATGTACATGTGTAGATATGCATAAATGTGCTTGAATTTGTAGACATACAAATACAGACACATATGAAGAGGCAGGAATCAAAAGGATCTAAGTAGGTCTGGCATTATTTTGAGATAATTAAGGTTAAAGTTGATTACTTATTGTAAATTCTGGGTAAATGCATTTGAAATGATTCTTGCCTAAATGAATGCAGGTTAATTAACTAATTCTCTTTGGCAACGAATAAACACTCTATTTAACTTAACAAATATGGGTATAACTTATATTATCAAAAAATGTCACTTAGGCCCTTATGATTCTAACCCCTTCATATGTGTATGCATATGAATTTATTTATGTACCCCTATATACATCTCGCTTCACTTAAACCGACACATTTTTTCATTAGGATTCAGGGAAATGTTGAAACTGTTTGTGATACACTTTTTTGTGCTGATTACGAATCCGTAAGTATAAAGATTCCACCAGCTCCAGATTTTGAGAAAAACGTGTAAGATACTGTAGAAAAATCGCGTTTTTGCAATATTTGGGAAGCTCTAGCACAAAAAGAAAAGGTGATAGAATCTTCCACTTAGGCTTAAATTAAAGCTAGAACTCTCGAATACAATCCTTAAAAATATCATCACTGCACATAGATCCTAAGGCCATTTATAGTCATTTAACAAACAAATCCTGGACAATTTTGCTATTGAAAACCAAAAATTGTGTCAAAATCCGGTATTGCTGTTAAATAAATGGCTATAAGTGACCTTAGGGTCAATATGCAAGGATAGTATTTTTTGGAATCGTAGTCGAAAGTTCAAGCTTTAATTTAAGCCTAAATAATCATTTATTTAAATGCGGCAGGGACTAAACTATAAATAAATGCCTATAAGTGACTATCAAGTCAAGGTGCACGGATGGTATCTTCAGAGATAGTATCGAGAGTTCTAGCTTTAATTTAGGCCTTAGTGGAAGGCTCTATCACACTTTGTTTCTTTGCTAGAGCTTGCAAAAAACGCGATTCTTTGACACTTTGAACTCGTTTTTCTTAAAATCTGGGGATTATGGAAACTTTAAGCTTGCGGATACATAATCAGCACCAAAAAGTCTGTCAAAAACAGCTTTGACATCTGCCGCAACAATTTTTTCCCCCATTTTTCTCGGCCTGTGTAATCTTAAGAAGCTGATCTAACCAAGGATATTCTTTAATTGTGTATTGCCTTCTTGTTTTTTCTACATTTCGTGTACCATACAATGCAGGGCCCGGGCTCGAATCGTCACATACGATATCGCATTAGTTGTCAAGTGAAACACATTTTTCGGATTATGACATACGTAAACGTACTCTTTGGATTGCGGTCGATAATAATTTTTAAAATTCTTCCCAAATTTCGTTTGGTCCATGTGAGCTTAGTGATATCTGAATCTAAATTCAGAAAAAATCAATTGTTTAATGCTGTTTAACTAAACGTTACATAAGAGGCAACTACATAAGTCGTCGTTTTCTTTTTTTTTACCTTTTCGTGGTTCAAAATTGATCAGTCTTTGAAATGAGATTAAAAAGAAGCTTCTCCGGTGCCTTCAAGTCCAGGAAAAAATGGATCTATTCAAGTGAAACGGGGGGTATGTATTTTCATAATCATTTCTTCATGTCTAAATTATAATGATTGCAGATGTAATATTTACATACATACGTACATGAATGTAAAAAATGCTCCAATATACACATATAAGGTTTAGTTTTACTGTGTACTCTCGCGCGTTAGTCGCCTGTAGTTTGAACGAAAATCAGTTTCATTCGCACCAAGACAAAATCAAAAAGCTTTTTATAAAAAAATGTATTACTTATGCTAAAGATTTTGGTGAATGGCAATTCTTTAAAAATTTGTAAACTAAGTACATACATATATGTGTGAAACAGAGAAGCATTATTCACTTTCTTTTGTAAGCAAAGATTACCACAAATAATATATGTATGTATGTATAATCACATAATGTAGATCACAAATGATTTCGTAAGAGAAAATATTAGCAACGCTATCGATTAATAATTTGAATATACATTATAATTGTATGAAAACGTAAATATTAACAAATTTAATAATAAATAATTTTTTAAAACAAAAATATGCTTATATTTGCGTCTTCTATACAGTAATAGTACTTACCACTTAGTTAATCTGAGACGCGCGCCCGGGCGAAAAATATACGGCGCGCTAGTACAATTTTATCTAAAGGGTTTTCCATTAAGGATGGGGAATGGAATAAAATAAGCTGAGTGTGAGGTATAAACGATAATTCTTTTTTTTTTTAGTTTTTTGAAAGGCCCACGAATGCCATTATTTCTGTGGTCATAAGCAATAACCGCCTAAGTCGCCTTAAGAAAGAATCGAGTTAAATATGCTATCGTATTCTGCACTACTATTCCACGTATGTGTGGAATCCCCATTTCGCCAGCTACGTTTTTTTTCTCGAATTCATGTTTTTCGACTTAGGGCCGTTTTCTGAAGTAACCTTTAACTTTAAAGCTCACTTTATATTTAAAGGTTGGATTAAAAATAAAGCTATGTCTAATAAAGATAAGCATTTCTCTTATCGGTTTTTAACGTATCTATGTTGTGTAAAGCAATTTAAACCCTTTCAAAATAAATTGAGCTTTGTAGTTACAGGTTACTTGAGAAATCGGCCCTTAGGCAGTTATTGCTTATGACCGCATTTTTATGGAATATCTCCGCATAACAAAGTTAACGAAATCGTAAAGGAACCTTTAAGAGTATCGGAAGTTTGTTACGAATTCTACAACGTAAAGTAATTTCTGTACGATTTCTTAAAGAAAATTCTGATACAAATCTGAAACAAGTAATTTTGAAGCAAAAAAAAAAACCGACTTCACTACGACTATAAAAATTATATGAGTAAGGTTAATTTCTTCATGACACAATGATCGGAACTAAACCAAATTAGTATGGGACCAGCCTGGTATCCTGGGATAACTGGAAGCCATTCACATCGAACTGTACGTAGATCATCCGTTTGACACAGCTATATACAGAACGGCGCTCAACAGCATGTCGGCAAGGTCCGCACAACACCCAGCACCTATTCACATGCACCTCCAACCATACTACCTGACAGCTGATACGGCCTGTGTAAAATGACGATGTCGGCTATAAAAGACCCACCGCCATCAAATAAACGCATGCATATGCATGTCATTTTAGTGATTTTCATTTTCTTTTTATTAGATATATTTAAACTTGATTAGACAAACGTAGAATGGTAATTATTATTATTTTTTTGTATTAATAATTTAAATTAAAATAATATTTCACCTAAACAATTATTACTCGTATGAATCGGGGCTATATCTGAATCCGTAGTAGTCCGATTTTCATGAAATCTACGGAAACGCCATCACTGAATTCGAATTGCCACGAGTATTCAAAGTAAATATATGTATGTACATTAGGGCGCATCATTAAAAAAAGTGGTACTGTTTATATGGTTTATAAAATTATATATTATGTGTTCAACTTGCGTGGTTATCTGGGCTCAAATCGTAACATTCGTTCACGGATCGAAAACCATACGAAAGAAAATTACGTATACGTCAGGCAGTATAAGCTGAATGAGACAAAGAGTACGTTCACGTACGTCATAATTTGAAAAATGTGTTCTAATGTGACGAGTAATACGATAGCGTATGTGACGATTCGAGCCCTGGTTAAAAACTGACTGTAAACTGAATCAAAAATACATATAAGCACATAACCACAGGTGTATACACTCCCACTATATTTTACTAGTTTCGCAAAAATGTTTCGGTAGGATATTAAGATTTACGTGAGCGAACGGACGAATTTGAAAAATGCATCGGAAAATCTGATTTTTTTATAAATAAAATTAGTTTTTAGAAATATATTTCCGAAAACTCATCTTAGATGATGGAAAAGCTTAAGTTGAAATCGCCTACATAAAAATCATTAAAAATTGTATCAACAGAATCAAAATAATGAAGTTTTTAGAATTATGTATATTCAAAACGGTCCAGTACACATAAAGCTCTAACCAGAATTACAGCGGACGACGGTAATGCGGACAGCGGTCAGTGAACAGGTGTGCAGTTGCCGTAGTGAAATCCGTCAGAGTAAACACAATTGCGGCGCATGACGGCTTTCGACAGTTGTCATTTTGATTTGAAAATTATCATTAAAATTAAATATTTTTTTGGTTCGTGCGTGCATGTACATTTGCTGTAAATAAAAATGGATAAAAACATTGGAATACTTGTGTGTGGGCGGTAAAAATAGAAACAAATTTATATCAACCGAACAACGTCGGCGGTAAAAAAACGCTGCTGTCGCAGTTATGAGCCATTCCATATGCCTTTGTGTAAGTCAAATTTTGACAGCGGTTAACTGTCGATCGCTGTAATTCTGGGTAGAACTTAAATCTTAATGAGGTTGTTCACACTTGCCTGGTTATCCGGTTATCTGGTTAAAAATTATTATTGTGTAGTGTAAACTGAGTAAAAAATATAACCACATAACTTGATAACCAGGTAAGTGTTAACCACCTCAATATATTTCCGAAATATTTTAGGGAAAGTTCTAAAATATAATGTGAGTGTTCACACCTGTCTGTTTATCAGGTTATCGGGTTATGTTGTTATATTTTTTTATCCAGTTTACAACAATAAAATGAACTATAGAATAATAATTTTAACCAAATAACCTGATAACGAGGTAAATATGAACACTCACTATATAATTTTATAACTCCGGTGGAAAAACCGCAACCCCTTTTTGGTGAGGCACCCTAATGCAAAAACATATGTGTATGCTACGTTCGTAGCTATTCGAATTTAGTGATAGCATTTTCCTCGATTTCTCGAAATAGCGATAGCCTTGAATATGATTCCAGTAGGTATTTTTGTCCTTTTTTATAATTTGCATTGCAAATACATATGTATGTAATGCCAAGTCCCATTATACAATAAGTTTATTAAAATATACATCATTTGTTTTTATTAACCGCTAAATAGCAACGCATTGCTAACTTACTTAAGAAATGACTATTTTTTTTGCATTCAATGCGTAATGTTAACTTTACTAAGTAATATATAACTTAGGTAGGTAATTTAGTGAATTGATATTTAAATACCGCTTGTTTATTGGTAAGTAAATATGTACATAGACATTTAAATAAATTTGTGGTAGAAAGTGTTTCACTGCAAGGATTTCAAATGTAACTTAGATTTCACGAGAAAATACTTCTATCATTTGATTATTTTAATTAAGCTATTGTATACCACACATTTAGAGTCAATGTTAAAAATGTTCACAATTTCGGCTAATTAAACTCAGCAAATGTTGCCTGCATATGCATTAATGCTGTACACTTGCACATTAGTATTAGAGTGGAGCAAAAAAAAAATTGATTTCGAAATTCTAATAGCGCGGAAAAGTAGCGTAACTTGATCACATTGAACCATGTTAAACTGTTTTCCAATCGATACTATTTACGATCGCCCTAAGAGCCTTAAAGTTTCGAAAAATCTCTCAAATTATGGTTCTCACACACACTGTCTCCTAAAAAATTACCAATAAATAATCCATGGCATTTTTGAGCAATTTGAAACTTGCACTTTGTTGTACTACAGTTTAATTAAAAATAATAATAAACAACCATAAATTGAGAGATTTTTCGAAACTTTGAGGCTTTAGGAGTGACCGTAAATATTTTCCGATCGGAAAACGATTTACAACGGCGCAATATTATCATATTTGCAACTTTTCTGCACCATTAGAATTTGGAAATAAAAAAGAAAAAATGTTTTTTCCGCTCCACTCTAATTAGTCATACATATGTATGTACGTGCATATGCATGAAAATTGCTCGCTGTGAATTCACCATATGCATACGTTATTGCTCTCATCAGTATTAAATTACCATGCATATATTTTAAAGCGAAGATAAGTAGCCTTATCGTGAATTCCGTGTGAACAACTATCTATTCCCAAAAATTATAAGCCCAATTTGCTTTTGTTTTGCTTGTTAGTTTATGATAACGATTTATTCAAATGGTATTGCCGATAGCTCCGAATTTTTCTCCTATAATTGTTTAATTGATTTTTTTTTTATTGTATTGGATATTTTTCTTTTAGCTCAGTTTTTGTGTTGTTGTAACGAAAATAGTGCATCATTCTAGGTTTGTAGGTAAATATTAATTTTTAGTTAATAATTATTAATTTATTTATGTATGCATATTAAGTATGCTTTGTAATATTCTCTCACAATCAGTCGATATTTGACCTGCCTTGATGCAGTTCCGTCTTCAAAATTCCATCACTGGTACATATGTAAGTATGTATGTACATCTGTATGCATTTATGTTCATATACTATATGTTTATGTTGATGTTTTATAAAATTGTACATACATATATGTAATAGTAAATACCAGGAACGAAAAAAAGTATTTTGTAAAATGTTTATTAAAATAATCAACACGCAACATCTGTTAGAAATGATGTACAAAGTTTTTTTAAATCCTTTTTAGAAAACTTCTTGCGAAAAGAGGCAAAAAGTCGCAAAATAGAAGGGGTTACAATATTTTCCAAAAGGATTGCTCGCGAAGTTTTGAAAACGAGAGTTCTATTAACATACCTGGTGGATTCTCGAAGCCTTGCAAAGCCCTGCACCTGTTATAGATTATACGGTAAAACCCGGTTTTCCTCTGTGAAATTTTTGCAATCAGCGCAATTTGGGCTTTGAAAAACTTCGAGAATCCCCCGACTATTTCTTAATTTACACACACATACCCTACCGCAAATTTACCGACCTATTCCCACAACACTGACAAAATTCATCTTGTCACAATTTCTGCGCCTAAAACACAATATAAACACTGTTTCGCCGTTGTCGCGTACTCAGTAGGTCCTAACAATAACAATGACAAATGTCACCATACGAGAGCTAAAAATAAATTTGCGGCATAGTATTAAGCGCAGTAGTAAAGACAATAGTCAGCCGCTGAGTTTTGTTATTGGAGTGGGAATAGGGCTGTTAGATGAAGACGGTGACCATCCGTCCTGTATTATACGGGACAGTCCTCTTTTTGACCCATTGTCCTGGTAAGTTATTTATTTAATACGGGACGCCAAATGTATTTCTTTTAATGTCCTGTATTTGTCCCGTATTTGGTGTTCCGACACCTTAACAGCTCATTAAAATGGCATACCTATTAACGAGTTTTAAGTGAAGTTGGTGGTATATGATCGTAATTTTCTTTATAAATAGTTATAATTTTTCTAACCTAAATGCCTTTGATTCGAATCGAGGAATACATACAGTGGCCAAAATAGAAGTTGGGACTCGACATTTTAGTAAGTTTTGGCTATTTTTCCTTAGTCTATTCAATGTTTATTATTTATTTTATGAAAGCAAAAAGGCTCTTTTCCTAACAAAAACCATATAATACCAAATTTCCAACTTTGTGCAAAAAACTATAAAAATGAATTCTTCAATGTATTAGTAGTAGTATTAAGCGCAGTAGTAAAGACAATAGTCAGCCGCTGAGTTTTGTTATTGGAGTGGGAATAGGGCTGTTAGATGAAGACGGTGACCATCCGTCCTGTATTATACGGGACAGTCCTCTTTTTGACCCATTGTCCTGGTAAGTTATTTATTTAATACGGGACGCCAAATGTATTTCTTTTAATGTCCTGTATTTGTCCCGTATTTGGTGTTCCGACACCTTAACAGCTCATTAAAATGGCATACCTATTAACGAGTTTTAAGTGAAGTTGGTGGTATATGATCGTAATTTTCTTTATAAATAGTTATAATTTTTCTAACCTAAATGCCTTTGATTCGAATCGAGGAATACATACAGTGGCCAAAATAGAAGTTGGGACTCGACATTTTAGTAAGTTTTGGCTATTTTTCCTTAGTCTATTCAATGTTTATTATTTATTTTATGAAAGCAAAAAGGCTCTTTTCCTAACAAAAACCATATAATACCAAATTTCCAACTTTGTGCAAAAAACTATAAAAATGAATTCTTCAATGTTTCGCAAAATTTCAAACTTTTTAATTAGAATCTTTTGAGAAAAAGTTTGGTTTGCAGTTTTGTAATTCATTAAAATTGAATATAATAAAGGGCGAGTGGAAAGTGCTTCCCATTTGCTTCTCTTTCAACATACTTACTTTGTATGAAAAAAATGCGTAACCCCGTCAACAAAAAAAAAACTTTCCAAAAATTTGTGGTAAGCCTTACCGACTTAAAATTGCACTTTATAATACTAAAATTTAACGAATTTTTTAACAAATTTTACGGGGCAAAAATCTCGAGAAAATTATCTCACAAATTTGTGATGTTACCATAAGGATACTGTTTCAGGGTAAACAGTGTGGAAACAAATTGCAAACTATTTTTTGTCCCGTATTCGGCACTCACGAATATGGTCACCGTACCCATAGCGCACTCAAAATTAATCGGAGGGTTTTTATACAGCCCAATTCTGAACACTCCCGGGGAGTTTGTTCTCCGGGAATTTGTTTCTCTCGAGAAAGAAATCCTTCAATAATTAACTCCCAGGGAGTAGCATTTTCCCCGAAAATTTGGGAGGAGGCAATTCGAACCTCGAAAAAGCGGTTTGACACTTTCTTGACAGCTCAATTTCGCCATTTAAAATATAAAATCCTCAGGGAATAAGAGAAAAGGTAAAAGAAAAAAGCTCTCGGGCATTTTCTGTTCAGAATCGGCCAATGATATCTTCGGTGACTCCTAGAATAATTTTTTTCAGTCATCTATTTGCCATTTTTAATGAGCACACATGCTACTTCCAAAAAAAGGATCAAAAGACCCCATTATGGTTGGAGTAAAAGGATTAAAATGTTCTAGGAAGTCAATTTATATAAAAAAAAAATGAAGTTTGTAGTTTAATTGAATTTGCGACCAAAAAGGGCTAACCATAGCCAACGGAAAAAAATTGTGAAGCCAAATCCTTTTAGAATTGGACTATCATGCATAAAATAAAAACTAATGATTACATATTTGTTAATTTATATTACTTAACTTACGCATAATGATTACCATTCCTGGGAAATACACTTATTTGAATTGTGGTCTAAAATAATTATGTTCCTTTTTACTGCTATCGTTCGTTAGATATTAATAGATAGGCACGTTTTCACTATTTCAACTTTTCGAAGACTTTTTCGAATTTCAAATACAATAAAAACACACAAAAGTACCAACTCCCATTATTCTACTGACTGAGTTACATTAATTTTTACGATATAAAACTTTAGTTTTCATTAATTTCCGATAGCAAGTGTGTTCAAAGTTAGCAGTACATATAGATACTCGTGTAAAATAGTACTTCCCGGTACTAAAGTTGTGGTAAAATTTTTAATATGAACGTCAATTTTAATCCTCATCAGATTTTTGAAGTGCTTTCACCATACAATTGTTTTCTTTTTATACATATACACACGTACATACACATCCATTAACTTTTTACAAGTTTCAAATATGTTTTTGGCACACCTCTTCCATAGTATGTCTCGACATACACTTTTTCGTCGATTTAACTTATATATTTAAATTCTTTGATATTTTAATTGATTTAATTTTAAATGATTATACATACACATTTATGTATATTAAAAGTTCATTTTTGGTTTGATATTTTTGTACTTACACATATATGTATTAGGGTGATAGTTAAATATATGAACATCATGGAGCACCCCCTTTTATTTTGTATGCATAGGCGATATACTACTTTTAATACATATATATTTATGTATGTACATAAATAAGTGAATATATTCTTGAAAGATTTTTTGTTTTGTAGTGTTAATTTTTTATTTTTTCTTTTGTTATTATAAATTGTACTGTACCGAACTGTAGAGTAAAAAATGTCTAATTGTCCGGTTTGTAGGCGTGTCCGGATTATAGATGTGGCCAAACCACCGCGTGTCCGGATTACCGAGATAGCACTTTAAAATTAAGTTAATCGACTTTCTCAAAAAAGAAGCCCTATCTTGCCTTTTTAAGCGTACATAAAATACAAAATACATAGAAACATATTTATCACTTGGGACCTGGATTTTATGAGAAGCTTTTTCATGGCAGAAATACAATCGAAGGTTTCCCATTGCCTGGCGATGGGCAAGCACCTATAGAAATATTTCTTTCTAATCTATAATTTTTTATGTGCCATGGATCGAACCCAGGTCTTACGAGTTGGCAGTACAGTTCTCTAACCAGCCACCCACAGCAGCTGTCCTGATGCTTTCACTTAAATACAAAAAATTGTTTGCGTTCTCGCCAAGTGAGTTTGTTCTGTGACTGCCGGTGGGTGGAGCAGAAAAATAATTTTCAGCAACTGCTTTAAGTAATTCTAGGGAGCTAGTATTCCGATATTGAAGAATATCAGCACCTCTAAGAACTCTGTTATATGTAGATTCCTTAATTACAATTTCAAATTCCGAAGCTCTCAACTGAAAGTCAGCTGATTAAAAAGAAGGTTACAATACCACATTTTATATATACATTTAAAATATAATACACGTTCAAATGAAAAAAAAAACTAGATAGAAAAAAGGTTGGGCTTCGGAAAAAACTTCGGTCGTTTTTTGTCGAAGCCTAGCGTTCACTCGACCAAACCGAAGACGAAGGCGAACGTGCTGTCGGACTCTAGATGTTTTATTTTGTACGCAGAACAGGGGTGCCCCATATATAATTTAGATGTTTATATTGCAAGGACCACCATAAAATGTAAGTTTGTATGTAGTATACCAAAAATGAGCACCAAAGTAGGGAAATTGCANACGCAGAACAGGGGTGCCCCATATATAATTTAGATGTTTATATTGCAAGGGCCACCATAAAATGTAAGTTTGTATGTAGTATACCAAAAATGAGCACCAAAGTAGGGAAATTGCAAAAAAAAGGTTTATCTTCTGAGTTTCTGAAAACTGGAAAAAGTAACCAATAAATAGGTATTACTTAACTAGTATAAATAGCTAGTGTCTCTAACAAAATTATAAACGAATTTTTAAATAAAAAAGCCTTAAATGGGCCAACATTTTACTTCTTCATAAATTTGCATTGCCTTCTGGTGGCCTTATTATGTTGGATCTAAAGGCCTTTTCATAGAGCTGTTCTATTCGTTAAGCGTTTATTGTTAATGCGCAGACCAAGGAATGTGAAATGGGGAACCCTAATAGCAGAAGTGTCTGACGCATGAGTTTTGAAGACTATTCGATTGAGACCAGCAGTGGACGGAGCTACGCCTGAATACCACCTAAACAACGAGGCGTCACATAATGCTTCGACTATATGGAGGCAGGTGGAAAAAAGTACGGTCACAGTTTAAGGAAAAAAAATACGGTTGGAAAGAACACTAAAAGTCATAAATACAAAATTGCATGTCATTTACTCACCCCCCTCTCTAAGAACGGTACATTTCCAACAAAAATACTGGAATCGGCGCGATATACTGACTAATCAGTTTCGCTGCCTTTGGCGCTAAACCCATTAAAGAAAGTGTTTATTTTTCAACTGTAATCAATTATTTAAGTGTAATGAAATATTCAAAAGAAGGAATTTATCATTCATTTGGTATTTTCCTACTTTTTATTAAAAAATTTACTTGGAAATGTAGATGCTAAAGATTACCCTTTAAACAATTTTCTAAGTGCTCAGAATTTGTGAGTCTAAAATGAGTCTTTCTTTCATCATAACTATGATTCTGAGGCCAGTCAAGAAGGCTGATTCATTTCGGACTATTTTGGTGTCATAAATTCTCAATGTTGTCATCAGAAAGTTCTCAGTACTAAAAGTCAAACTACTCATTTATACCATACTATGGAATTTTTGCCTAAAGTGATCAGCAATGTCTTGTAGGGTAGCTTACTGCCAATATAGAAGTATTACATATATCGTCGCCTGGGTAAAAGATTTCGTATGTTAATTTCGGTAGGTTGTGGGAAATTGCGATTGAAGTTTGGAATACAATTTCTCAAAAACGCGAAGATAGATTTTCTCCAAAGTCTCTGAATATGTTACTAGTTCACAAAACTCTTAAATTATTTAAATTTTAATGATTATTGTTATTGTTAATTAGTTTTGAGTTTATGAAGGATTTTATTTAGTAAAATTTTGTCGTAAGCGCCATTTGTCCGCAATTTGGCAGGCACTTTGTATGAAATAGGACAAAATGTGATCAAAATTTCTACTAAATTAACGACACTTTTTACTCAATATCTCGGAAACTAAAGGAGATATCCAAAAATGGAGAACGTCTTTTTTAAGATATTGATTAGTTTAATATGGCTAACTAACTAAATTTTTACTTAATTATAGAAAAAATTGTAGTCAATACCTCGGAAACTAAAGGAGAAATCTGAAAACTGCTAACACCAATCGAAACACCTTATTTCAAAATATATAACTGCATCTAGAACTAAAAATCGTCAAAATTGCGCTTACGACAATCTTTTACCCAGGCGACGACACGGTATTAGTAAAAAAAAGTGCGGGTATCAGGTTCGTCAGGTCATAAAATTATACGCATGATTTAGAAAATTTCATGTAGTTTTCGAGCATATAATTGGATCTTTTGGCGCGACATTGCAAATATATGTAATTTTCATTTTCTCCTTTATTCGATTCTCAACTTCCATTTGTGTAATTTCGCGAAAAATATTTTTCGAACAATGGAAATAACTCAACAAACATTGGGAGAAAGGAGAATATTTACACCTACGTAATTTTTTTTTAAGCAAAACCTTTGTTATTCTGAGAGTGGACATCAGAAAGAAAAAATTAACCAGAATTCCATCATTGTGGCCACATTTTTTTGCGAGTTGTAGACGTTGTATTGATCCAATATGCCCCATATTTCCTATTTTGGGGTTTCTAATAAAAGAGAGAGTACAAGCTAAATTTCATCGTAATTAATGCTTCTGCCTACAAGAGTACAGGGTGTGGCAATAATCCTATCTTTACCAAATTTCATAATTCCCTATCCCTTTGTAAACTTATAACACAAGTCAAGTTTCAGCGAAATCGGTGTAGGTTAACTATTATTCACCTGCCTCCATATAGTCGAAACACTGTGCGTAATTGCTCCCGCTTAGATAGCATAACTTAATGCTCAGCAAACAGTTTCTGGTTGGAATCCGAATACACTTGCATGAAGCTGATTTCCATCTGGGGACGTCAGAAGGCATCTCCACGAACTCACGGATGAGATCATACATATGAATGGAACTCAATCACTGCACCCGACAGGCCCTAAGCGACATCCATAGAGAGTCGATTACCACTTTCAAAGACCCTCGCTCCATGAATGTCTTTATAACTGCACAGTCGTCATGAAGAGAGCTTTAGCTGTCGCTGGAGACACGCGTATCTCTGACAGAATTACCGAACCAATGGTAAATAATAAGAAAATTTAGCTTCTGAAATGGTCCGAACGGTCTATGCGGAGATTTTGAGTGAAAATGAGACAACAAATTTCACCATATTCTATAAGGATGCACCGGTTGGTCCTAATGTCACTGGTTGCGGAATCCTGTGCCCCTCCGAAAAAAAGAATTCTCTTTCAAACTTAAGTGTAAAACATCGTTTTTTTCGCTGAAATTGTGGCTTTTACGGAGCACTAGAAATAGCAAAGGCCAGTCATTTGTAAAAATGAACACCACCAACCATGTAATTTATAAAATATGTACATATCTTTACTAATGGAGACCGAGTTGCAATTGTATGGACACCAAGCCAGGAAACGAAAAAGCAGACAGTCTAGCGAATGCGTTGAGTGGGGACAATGTAATGCAGGTAAAATGCTCGGTCGACGAAGCACTTAGACAAACTAGGAATCAGATAAAGAAAAGTTGTTATGAATGCTCTAGAAATAAGCCGAACCTATTCACTGGCATTTTCGAGAGGCGGACTAACAAGACATGGTTCCATAAATGCACGTTGAGCGAAAACAAATTAACAGAATTCTCGCTGGATGTACATACATATGACACAGAATATTTTTACAATATCAATTTATTAAACTCGAATGTACATATGTGGCTGTGGCCAAATTGGCAGCCTGCGTTCACCAAAATTGTGAATGAGACCCTCCAGTTAAAAGGACATTATGGCTACTACACGCTACCAGGTACATATGCAGCACTCAAGGATATAAATATAGAAAAAGAGAATTAATCTGGCGTTAAGTGAACCTACAGTTCCTGCCAATCACATCAAAACTCAAAAATAAAAATTACAACATTAATCAACAATTTAGTAATCTTAATTTCATTTACCTGCATTTATACTGGATGTGGAATATTTCAGCCCTCTTGTGGTAGTGATGTTCATTCTTGGTATATATATACATATGTACATACTTATGTGTGTAACTGTTCATACGCAATTAAGTAAATACATTTATATATTTAAAACGGCTCCGCAAAACATACACGCATTATCTTCTCTCAGTTTTCCATTCACTTTTCAAGTTAATAAATATGTAGTAGACTAAGAATTAAATTCGAATTTGTAAGCACACTCACTATTAAAATTTGTCGCACATTCATAAGCCTTTCATAGAAATCGAAATTGCATGTTCGTATGTTACATTTAATCTTTATTTCACCCAAGTGAAATATTCCCTAAGACTATCACTTTTTGGAATTTCTTCGGTTCCAAAGACATTCACATATTTTCTTGAATATTTGCTACTTAAATGTAATTAATGTTTAGCTTACTTGAGCAGAGATATGCAATTTACAACTGTACTGTGTATTAAGTATACTGTCAATGATTAAATTAGTAAATAAAGAAGCTCCCTCTAATATATAGTTAAAAAGATGGTTTCTAAAGTATACAGCACAGTATTATAAGATGAACATTAGNGAGCAGAGATATGCAATTTACAACTGTACTGTGTATTAAGTATACTGTCAGTGATTAAATTAGTAAATAAAGAAGCGCCCTCTAATATATAGTTAAAAAGATAGTTTCTCTAAAGTATAAAGCACAGTGTTATAAGATGAACATTAAGAAATCATTTCATTAAGAAATCGACCACTCCTTAAAACACAACACTGCAGCGATGCCAACCATATATTGCGCTGGAGCAAATTATTTCATTAAACCGGTTACGCTACATATACATAGCTTTAGATTAGTTGTTAACAATTAAATCATTCNGATGCCAACCATATATTGCGCTGGAGCAAATTATTTCATTAAACCGGTTATGCTACATATACATAGCTGATTAGTTGTTAACAATTAAATCATTTAGGAAATCGTAAACTTGTCTAAATTTTTATTTCTGATTCACCTTTACTCCACCTATCTCGTCATGAGTTTTGTATAAATATGTACATAATACATTTTCGATTGGCATCACTATTTTCAAAAACCCGAAAGTATTAATCGAAAATACATAACAGTGTTTGGATACATAGAAAATGGCTAATGGCTATGTATTGCTTTAAAATGCGTATAAACTGCTTTATAAGATTTAAATACCTAACGAAACTTCAATGCAATATTTGACTTTAGAACGAATTCATTTGCCTTTAATACACACTATAACATGTATTGTTAACGTACATGCGCATAACATCACAACTTTGTTGCAATCGACTTAGTTAGTTAGCGTTTAATCCTCCCATTCATCGTCATTACCCGACGAATCGTCGTTCTCATCATCTGACGGTTGCATGACGCGTTCGCGTTCAAGTAGCGCGCGCCTCAGCGCAACGGCCAGCGCATCGCTGCCAGCCGGACCCGTGCCGTCATCGCTATTGCGATTGATGGGCGCGCGATCATGCGATGGCTTCAGCTCGAAACCGCTGCGAATTTCAGACATTAGATCACTGTGTGAATCGCCACTGCCTGTGCTCAGTGCTGCGGTATCTACTTTCTGTAAACAAAAAATTAAAAGGGTTAGTCAAACTATTACTTAGAGGAGAAACCATACTCGAAAATATACCTTTAATACAGTTCCTTTACGTATGCTATCCAGGAGTTGGCTGCGCACATCTGGTACGACGGGTAGTTGCGCTATTGGCCGTTTCGTTTCTGCTGCCGGCGCATCCGTCGTGCTTATTACCTGCGACTCGACCATGGCTGGCGGTGGCGGTGGTGGCGGCGGCGGAGGTGGTGGTGGCTGTTGCAGCAGAGGAAACGCTTTACCAAAAAACTTAATACTTTGAGTATGGTTAAGAATAACTTACAGCTGCCGCTGGCGCAGCTACAGCAGGCTGTGGTGGTGCTGGTGGAGGTGGCGCTACATTTATGGGAGGCGGTCTTGTGGGTGGTGCTGGTGCACGTGTTGCACCCGGTACTGTTGTCGGCACCGGTGGTGGAGGTTGTCTCGCCGGTGGTGGCGGTGGAGGCGCAGTTCTTTGGCTTACAGTTGTGCCATTTTGATGCTATTAATTGTACGATCATTTATATTGGCATTGAAGAAATTTTATGTTGATAAATACTTACATGCTGGTGACGACTTGGCACAGGTGGCGGCGCGGTGGGCGCCGTAGCTTTTGGCGATTCAACGCGCTCCGATTTGACCGATGCCAGTACGTTGTTGCTTTGAATGAAGTCGTAGATAAAGGCACGCGTGTCGCGGTCCTTCAGTTCATTTTCGGATACGCCAGCTTTAGCGAAGAAGCTAGTGAGTACTTCATCGTTCTCATTGCCAGTTAAATCGAAGCCCTTATCAGCATCCCAGCCGACATGGCTGATATGCACGAAATTTGTTGGCGTACTGATATCCGCTTTAGTAACTTTTCGTTTCGCCTTATCTTTGCTTGATGAACCCGACAGACCAAAACTAGTACTAAGGAAGTTTTTGGAAGGCGCTACTGGATTGGGACCAGGCGTCAGTGTGACAGAATTGATTTTTTGTGGGTGATTGCGAAGTTGAACGCCAGAATCTGTAGTCGTCTGATTGGTCGCGGATGTGGATCTGTTTGCTTCTCTAGCCACCGGTGGTGGTATGTTTGGCGCAGCTTGTGCTTTTGCGCGATTCCGTTTTTCTACACGCGGATGAGATAAGCATTTTTTTATTATTTTCAAACCAGTATGTATGTACATTGAATTAAAAAAAAAAATGCAAAAAACGAAATAATAGGTACCAACCTAATTTCTTGCGATTTCTCGTTTCAATTGTCGTGTCCACAGCTCTATAAAACGAATCGCACTCTTCCTCCGACACAAAGTTTAAGCCTACGTGTCCATCCTGGCAAAAAATTGTAGATTTTATACATTGATTGAAAATTTTAGTTAAGAAATTTGGCCTTCTGTTGTGCCATGAAATTCCTCCAATAGTTTTCTGAAAAGTTTTCTTTTTAGTACTTATACCAAATGATGTCATTGAAACATGAAATTGCTTTTGTTGAGTGATTTTTTACGGACTATCTACGTACTTGTGTATGTATACACAAAATACATCATTTGGTGCATTAAAATAAAATTATAGTTTAAAAAACTAAAACCTCGCTATTATAATTTCCATTCGTACTGTCATCAGGTATGTAACTTGGGAATAGGAATCACTGCATCTTTTAGGCGCATCAATATTACATATGTAGTTACATCCCGAGCTAATAAAAGGGAGGTAATAAAATACAAGTAAGCCTTACACCTTCATTACCGTTTTCTAATTTTTGCACAGGTCTATTTTCATTAGTTAACTAACGATTAATATTAACCGACCGCTCTTCGTTTCTTAGGGCCGGTTGCTCAAAGCCTGGTTGACACTAATCATAGGTTAACATCGTTATCGACGTTTTCGACTCCATGCATATAACACGGAGTGTAATGTGTAATGGTGTAATTATACAAATAGAGATTTAAAATTTTTTAGATAGTTGGCAACCCTTTTCAAAATTATTACTTTTGGATAAAAGAATATTTAAAGTTCTCGCTAAATGCGTCGTAATATTTTACATAATTATTTTAAAAAATTTTTGACATATGGTAACCCCTTTCAAAAGTTTGTTTTTTCCCTAGATTGACCGGATAGTGTTTTTAGCCCATTGAAAACACTTTCTTTTTTTTAAGAAATAACTACAATTAAACAACGAGACTACTTTATATACGAACGTGGGCTCTTCAAAATGAGATATCAATCATAGAATTTGATAAA
>NW_016158835.1:52659-107809 GCF_001687245.7 Rhagoletis zephyria | reverse complement strand
TATCTGAATGGGTATAATGGGTATATACTATAATAAGATCCGATGGGTAGCGCCGGAGCCCGGAGAGTTAATTAAATATAAATAAAAACTCTCTTCACAAATATCTACGGATTAAAGCTTTTATAAACACATTTTGTAACATTTTTCCTAATTTACATATTTGCACCATTTTAGATTTTAGTTGGCTGGCAACTCTTTTTAGTAAAATGTTAGTACTAAAGCGAATTCAAATATCTTCTGTTAGATGCCAATATTAGATATGATAGTTTAATTAAATCACTTGTTCGAATAATTTAAATGTTTTAAATAGGTGGCAACTTTATCCAGAAATATATTCGGATTAAAGATTTTACAAACTCCTTTTGTTTGATACCCATATTAGAATATTTTACTCAACTTACAAGCATATTCAATTAACTTCCTTATTCTAGATAAGTGGCAACCCTGTTCAGGAGTAAAACCTGTCATTACACAAACCCATTTCATGATATTTTACCTAACTCCATTACAAATAACTCTACTGCATAGTCGAATTTTAATTTAGCTGGCAACCCAATTTTTAAATATTTATCGCTTCTAACTTCTACAGAAAATGCCGAGTAGAATGAAAAAAAGTTTAAGAAATAAATGTATTTATATTCAAGCACAATATGATATTATAAAGGACCTCAGAAGATTAATTTTTTGGTTCCCAACTTCGATTAAAGATAAATCGATTTCCTTGGAGTACTTAATTAAACTAATTTCTAAGAAAAATGAATCGAAATTTTCTTCTTATTAGGTACGATTAAGAGATATCGTTAAGCGTTTTTTACACATCTTATCAAAATCGCTAGAAACCAGTTTTGCTTGATACTTGAGTTAACTTTTGTAGCAATCCAATTACACCATACACATACATACATATGTATGTACATCTGTTTTAATGACAAGTTGGCTATTCAGCTGACCAGCGGCCGGCCTGCCTGGTTGACATCGTTATAATTTTGCTTTTTGTAGCTGCGTCGCCTGTGTAAAAGAGAAAACCTTACACATCGCAAATCGTATCTAATATTTGCATAACTATGTTGCTGGTGTCATGGTTGTTGCTAGTTTCATGCTATTTCCTATGCCAGTAGCTATTCTAAAATTATGTGTTACTTTTATGAATTTCTATTTAAGTTGCGTTGGTGTTGTGCAATCTTTTATTTTTGATTCATTTCCCTGCAGGACATATGAAGTCATTTGTCTAGTTAAATGTATATTACGTGCAAAAAATAAAAACATCCATGAAAATTCCAAATTATAAACAAATTTTTAGAGGTTTGAAAATTAAATTTTTGTTTTTAATTTCACAAAATTTTGACTTGAAGTCTGACGAATTTGACATATTATACAAATAGCAAAGTTAAAATTTTGTCGAATTTCTGAAATTTTTACATAATTTTCAATTTTTTAAAAACAGCATAGCGACCCCTAAAGCTTTCTTAAAATTTTAAAATTTACGTGAATGTTTTTTTTTTGTACGTCGAACAAAATAAATAAAGGGGTACACACACTCACGATGTTGATATTGTAATAAATATGATTTCGCGTGAATTTCATCCAAATTTGCAACTGATTTAAGGAATTTAGATCCAGTTTGTTGAATACCCTAAGTCTAAACATAAATCCTGTTTGGTTTTAATAGTTACATATATGTATGTATGTACGTGTGCATGAATGGCAAGCACATGTTGTTGTTTTATCAAAGAATTCTATGCAGCATTGCCGCTGAGATGTATAGTACATATTTAATTATGTTTTTATGCTCGCTGTCATTACGTATGATTATGGACGTGACTATTTTTATATGCGCTGTTTGTGCAGTAATTTTGTTCAGACGTGCAAGTTTTTAGCTTTCAATAATTCGTTTGCCGGGTGCGATATTTTTGCTCTTTAGCTTCCGTATTTTTTGGTTGGTAATCACAGTTATTTTTGCCTAAGGTGAAAAACATAAAATTATCTGATTTTTGTTTCGAAATGTATACTTAACTAAAATGCTAAAGTAAAATTTTACAAGTGCTATTGCAAGCTTTTATTTTCAAGTTATGGAGGAATTAAATACATATGTAGAGGTGAAATTTACCTACTGTCTATAAAAATATGTATGGCTTCTATTAGGCGACCGGCACCAAAATTCGTTCCGGAAATTCTTGGTATGAGGATAAGTTTGAAAACGAAGAGGATATCAGCTATAAAGTTATGGTCAAAGCTTACACATGGAAAGTGAGGTACTCACTTGGAACAGAGGAAGTGAATAAAAAAAGTAAGTGCGCCTGAGCCACACTGGAGAAGTGAAACCTACATTACATATAAAGTTTGTAAGCAATAAATGTACATATATACATATGTATGTATGTATGCATTTCACTGGTACAAAATTGTGAACAAAACGACAGGCTATTTTATCTTTTTTCTATCTTTACCCCTACCTCTTCCCTTTTCGTTCTAATATCGATACCATAATCTATAAAATATCGATAACAAAGTCGATGAAAATATTGATAATCAAACCAATAACAAATTCGATAAAAATGTCGACAAAATATCGATAAAATATCGATAAGGAAATCAATTAAAATATCGATAACAAAAGCGACTATTATATCGATGAAGGTATCGATGACAGTATCGATAAGTATGTTTGGAGACGGCTATTTTTTTGCATAAAAGCATGAATTTCTTATGGAAGAAAATAAACAAGTCCGTTTGCAAAGAAAATTAAAGAAAAAACGCCAGTTTTTGTAAACTACACTTGTTATATGAAAAAACCCGCAAAAGCCGTCAGCAAAAAAAAAAACATAAACATCAACGAAATTTTGCAATCCCTTAAAATTTGCACTTTATTATACTAATTTAAAAGACTGCACACTCAAAAAAAATTTAATTAAAAAGCTCAAAATTTTTTAAGAAAATTCATTAAATTTTTTTAAGTTCTGTATAAAGTTTGAAAGTTTGATTTAAATGGTTTTGGTTAAAGCATGAACCATACTTTTATGGAAATATAACAAAAAAAAATTACTTTAAAATCCTTGCAAATATTTAACAAAAATTACCTTGTAATCATCACTGCTCTCCACTGTACATATGTATATTTTTTGTATGGGTTTTTTTTTGTAATTTTCGATGCTTGCAATTCGAGCTAAATTGCTAAATTCTTCTATTAGATGGCGTCGCGCCCTAAACCGTTATACTCCCTTCTCGACCATAGCGTATAGAGTTTAATAAAGTGCAAGTTTAAAGTAGCTGGGACTTACGGTTGATTTTTGTTGCAGATGTTGCTCATTGTCTCCATATGAAACAATTTCGTATGGTAGAAAGTTACTGTCGCTATCAACAAACAAAAAAAAATAAAAATTTTGAAAAACTAACGGTAAGTCCTAGCTAATTCAAACTTGTTGATTTTTTTTTTAATATTACACAAAGTTTGGAACTTGCATTTATTCGGTCTTTGTTAAAGAAAAAACTTTATTTTAATAAAAAAAAAAATAACTAAAATTAAAATTGTTAAAAACCAGTTGAATCTGCTTTTGAGTATAATTATTTTAAAGCTGACAGTGTTGCGATTATTGACTTTTTGCAATCTACAGATTGAACTTTCTTGAACTCCTCAAATGGAGCGGATACTTCGTCTGCTATTCTGCTTAGATTCGTGGAAATTATGCTCAATAAATCCTATATTAAAGTCTGGTGACCGTAATGATAATTGCAACTATAGACCAATAGTTAAACAGAGCATCCTGGTAAAACTACTTGATCACATTATACAACGGAAATTGTTCGATTACATTGGCAAAGCTGTTGTTGAATGTCAGCTTGGATTTTTTCCCGGGAGGGAAAAACACCACCAATTTAGCCTTAGTGACTAATCTTATTATTAATGCTTTTGAGACTCATGCGCAACTCGACGTCATTTATACAGACTTTTCAAAAGCATTTGACAAAGTTGATCATTCAATTGTGTTACGCACATAAGTTGAAATTGTATGGAATCAAGGGAAAACTGTTAAAATTTTTCTCCATCTTTCTATCGAATAGGAAACTTTTTGTGTCAATTGTGCCTGCCTTTTCTGCATGTTCTTCCTTTATAATATTTATCTCTTCATGGAAATTCGCTGTATTGTACCAATCGTGTGACTACAAAATAATTTTCGTCCCAGTTTTTATTTTTTTTTTTGTATTTTGTACCAACAGCAAATCTGTACAAAAGTACAATATTTAAAAAATATATTGCAGTATTAAAAAAAAATAATAAAATCAACAAATTTTCGTAAAAATATCGAGATTTTTTAATTAGATTTTCTAGAAAAATTCTGAGTATGTAATTTTTTAGCCCATTAAATTCTAGTAGAATAAAGTACAAGTTTCTAATGGCTAAAATTATGTTTGATTTTTTAGAACTTTAAAAAAACCTCAACATATTTACGAAAGTTTTTGAATATTGCCAAAAGTTGGAAACTTGGATTTACACGGGTTTTGTTAAAGCATGAACTATATGTTTATAAAAAAATAACCAAAATTAAATAACATCAAAAGTAATATGTTAAAACTTGGCAAAAAGTGGTGTGGCTATAATTTTTTGACCACTATATGTATTTACTATGTACTAAAGGTACATATGTATATAACAAAATTAAAAAATGAATGCCTTTTTTGTCTATTTTTGAAAGCTCATTTTGCCTTTTTCAAGTTTTTAGTGCCTTAAAATCCTAATCCTGGTAATCACCACTATTTTCAACCATCAACTATAGGCTCACCCTTTAAATCGTTGTAGTCAGAAAGATTTGTGTGTAATTTTTGACTCCAAACCCTTTTTCTCTAGTCACATTGACTTTATTGTTTCAAAATCATTTGCAATGATTGGTCGTATTACTTAGACGTAACTCCGGAGACTTTAAGGATCCAATGGCGTTGAGTATATATTTTTTTGGGCCAATCGTAACACATAAGAGTTCGATATACTCAATGGCGCAACAGGTCGATTTAATTTGACATTCACGGCACCTTTTCTAACTTGGCGTTTATTCGTAATGACTCCAGCGCTATCTGGCAGCCCTTTTTGGCAATAGTATTGCCTTTACCGTTACCAATAAATATTTTGAAGTGGTTAATAAATAAAATTTTTAGTAATAACTTCACTACAGCGCCAACTGGCGGGTGAAGTTTTGAAACTACACTCTCCAGGGAGCCACTCAAAAGTACACAATAAACTTCGTTAAAATCGGTCCGGGCATTTAGAAGGATTTCACTCACCAACACACAGACACAAGAATTATATATAAACTTTTTTGCGGCGCCATGACCCCTTTTCAAATGGCCCATTTTTCTCCATGAGTATAAGATTGATTTCATATATTGCCGTACCAAGTTCCAGTATTCTACCGTGAATACTTCCAGAGATATGCAGTATGAAAAAATCGGTTTGTATGGGAAGTGCCACGCCCCTTCATATATCAAAATTTTTAGCCTATAACCATCCTTGGGACGTCTGAAGCAGGTATCCGAAATTTCAAAAAAATCGGTTCGGCCGTTCTCGAGCTTTGCGAACACATAAAAAACGGCTTTCAAAATATATATTGTTGTAGAAGATTGGTATGAATCTAAATGGGTTTGAATGAATGAAAAAGGTTGCCAACTGTTTGAAAATTTAAATTCAAACTACTCAATGATTTAAATGAATATAATTGAATTTGAATTCAATTGAAATGGTCTTGAAAGGGCTTAATTTCAAAACTACATGTAAGAGGTTTCCATCTGTTTAAAATCTCAAATTGAGTTCAGGGGATAAGTTAATTGAAAAAGTATGACAAGTGAGAAGTTTAGGAACGTTTTAGTTTGAAAATATTTTGAAGCTGGTTAAACAAATTTTAAACCTCCTATTTTTTAATTGAGTTTTCTTGAAATAAATTTTACTCAATGTATCACGTAGAAATTTCATACACTCAACGAAGCGGGTGAGGACGATCTAGTAGTTTATATAAATTTAAAGGAATATGTGATGCGCTTATAACTATGAAAATTCAAATAAATATAAATAAATGGATAACGTGACACTAAATACTATTTGCACATTCACAGGAAAACGAAAAATAAAATTCTTTGGAAATTTCCAGGGTTGCTATTTCGCTTTATTAAGTTTGCAATACATTAGTCAAAATAGGCCGGACAGGCAAATTTAAGTGCTTGCTGTATTCAAAATTCAATGATAATATGCAATCAGCTATAAAATCAATATGACGCGTATCTGCCTACAAATACTATCTGTTACCGGCTGCCTATAATTTAAATAAACAAACTCATATGATTGTATTGAAACTGACTTTAATACACATGTAGTTGCTAATGTATGCATAGAAAAATTGTTCTTTCCAATATTGCGTTCATTTCGCTTACTGACCTAAACTTTTCACCTGAAAATTTGAGATAATAGGAAAAAAAAATTAGAAAAATAAAACGCATATTTTTTGCTTGCAAAATAGCTTAGTTAGACATTTTGAGCCCAGCTGCCTTTGCAAGCTTCCGCCACTAAAAAAGGTTAAATGGTAATAAACGAGCAAAGTTGTCTATAAAATTATGAGTTTTACGTAGTTTTAAAAAACTCACAGCCGAGTTGGTTACTTAGTGCCGGCATTAGCTAATTATAATTTTATATAAATTCATATTTTTGCGCATTTAGTAGCGATTCATTCGCTTAACTGGGCGTATACGTAATAAATTAATGACAGTTTTAAAGCAGGGATGCTCGCAAGTTGTTGTTGTAAAATCGTAAAAAAATCGCTAATCGAAAGTTTTTTATGTAAAATTCGGTGAATATTTCCTCTGCATTCACAGCAACGATATAAAAGAAGCGATAACGTGGATTGCAAATTGCAGTTTTGTGCACTTCGAAGGGCGGGGAAATTCCAGGAAATCAACACAGAGGTGGCTCGAGTAAACTAAAATTTGCTGGTGAGCTAACGATGTGCTGTTGATTTCGAAGAAATTTAAATAAGCTTACTGTTACTGGATTTTTTTTTGTTTTTGTTGTAAAGTGCTAAGTAGCTGTTATGGCGTGGATATCGCTGCTTTAGAACATTGTGAAATGTTAACGGTGGGCTAATGCGGTTATCTGCTTAAGCAAAAGTCCTCTCCCTCCCACTTTGCTATCTGACAGTAAACAATACACTGCAGAATATCGGCTATCAAATAATAGTGTACGTTGACGACCTTGCACGTGCAACGAAGGTCTCGATGGCTCCTTATGCATCCAAGAGAATGTTAGCGAATAGATGGGGATTAATACCAAAATTGTACACTGGATGTACACCAAAAAGCACGCACGAAATTCCCAAAGCCGCAGGGAATGGACTTAAGGTAGAGCTCATTTCTGGAAGGGTTTAACGGACAGAGAAAAGATGAAATACGGGGTTGGTGCAGGGGCTATCATTGAGCAAAAACACCTAAAGTTATCCTTCCACCTACAAGAGCACGCAAGCATTTTTCCAAGCTGCAACGCGTTAAATTAAGGATGCAGTGACGTAAATAAAAGAGAACGTAGGTGAATATCTTCTCAGACAACCAACTGGCTAATCAGGCACGCCCTTTTACCGCTGCTAGATCTCAATTAGTGAATGACTGTAGGAAAAAGTTGGCCTCGATTTCACATTAATATGGGTCCCGGAACACAGGGACATTTATGGAACTGAGACAACGGACAAGCTAGCGTGGTGCGGCTCCACACTGAATGCGTCCAACGGGGTGGACATGGGTGCCTGTCTCACGGAGATCATGAGCAGAATTTCCGATATTTATCATTTGAAGACTAGACAGAGCATAGGCATAGGTTCTAGGTTTCATATGGCTAATTTAAAACCAGGATCCTTTTGAGAATGATAAAAGAAAAACGCGACAGTCTGTACTGGGCACTGATTGGGTCGAACACATGCTTACCCTTCAATAGGTTCTGTCTCAGTTGCGTAGACTCAGGCTGAAAGGAGACAGTCGAACACTTCCTGCGCGCGTGCCTAGCCTCAACAAGGATGAAGCTAAGAACAATCGGTAAACAACGCCCGCTGAATATACAGTGAATACAGTGCATAGAATAAAGATGGCAAAACCAACAAATTTTTTGCCACCAAACAACCGAAAGGTCCCAAAGCCGCATCGCAATACGATGGATAGTGTGTAGCGCCTCTACATTAATCGCGGGAGCTGTGCCCTACACTACCAGCTGGATCCAGGAAATTCTGTTAAAAACTTTCTCCCACCGACCAGCCAGCTGAAGCCAGCTGCCGTGTCCATAGAAATGCACACCTGCTCTATCAGCCATCCTTGAACCATCCGTGTAACAATATGCGTTTCTGGGAACCGTTCGTTCTGGGAAGTCTGTTAGCCCAAACTTCGTGATCTGGTAAGTTCACTTAGAACATTCTGTCAAATCAGATCTATTTGGTTAAAAGGTCAGAAACTCCGCATATTTCCAAACCTGGTATCTTCCCAAGAATATCGGCGTGAAGCTTCTTTATATAGAAGCAGTCATTGGATAGTCGAAATTGCATCTCTCTCGTGGCTACAGGACGACGACGAGGAAGAGGTGAAGAGTGTCAGTTACCAGCGAAGCGTCCTGGAAAAAATTAATTTTATGTTATTTAACAATTATTTCTTTCAGTGCTTGTGGCCGATCTTGACTCTGTGAACATACGCAATCATCAGCGCTTTATTAAGAAAATATGGCAGTTCCACCACAAGTGAACGAATTGAATAAGAGTTTGCTCAAAAGACATCACAATTGGTCTTATTGGTTTACGTTTGCTTCGCTGCTGTGTGGCGAGTGTAGAATGGCAACCACCGTAACCTAACTTAAACGAGCTTTTCATGACCGCCTTCATAACAAAACAAGCAAACCTTCTTTTAATGCCACGCATTAAATTTTCAATCTGTGTATCTCTTTATGTCTTCAACTAATAAATTTTCCACAACAAATGCCCAATGGCGCAATTTGCGAAGAGCATTGCAAAGGCCGAAATCTTACTTATTTGAGTGCCAAACATAGCAACGAATGTTACTGCAACTTTACAAAGTCTATGATTTGTCGTTAGTTGTTTTAAACCATCTCCCTGCAACAACAAATAGTAACTCTAACATTCTTGAAAATCCACTTGAGAGTAAATAAATTCTAAAAGTATTTATTGCTAAATTTTCGTTGTTCCTTGTGGCCACAACAAAACGACGCAACGAAGTTTGAGAATGTTTTCGTTTATCTGCGTAAAAAATGCAATTTAGTGAGGCAAGAGGAAAAACATAAATTTTGGGGCCAACATCACAACTATGCGCAGGAAGGCCACAAAAAATTCAATCAATTTTGATTGACAGCGATAACGGCTACGACCGACAAAAGTTCAGCGCTTGTACTTATGTACGAGTATGTAATTGCGTTTATTTATTTATTAATTTTTTGTTTTTTTTTTTTGCTGTTAAGCATATTTAAGATAGCTGCGGCAGATAAGTAAGTGTACGAACCAGCGGCTGTTGGCTATCAAAAATTTCTACGTAAATATCATTAAAAATAATTTTGTCTATCGCAGATTGTACGGCCTTGCCTCGCCTTGCGCCCACAGTGAATGCAATCTATTTACAAAGGGTAAATAAATGGTGTTATACTGGTTTGCTGTAGTTTCATTAAACATTTTTTCCGTGTTTGTGGAGGCTTGCTTTTATTTTTCCATTAACAAGCATTAGCGGTATTTATGGTAAAATAAAACAAAAAAAAAAGGGGAGAAAATCCAACATCAAATGATAACGGCTGCGCGTATATTTTGAGTTATTTTATCTTTCACGGATGATGTTGTTTTAGGTCTAGCACTGTTTTTGTGTATTTTTCCTATTTCCCTAGCAAATATTTATAAAAAAACATAGTAATAATGAAAATGTAAACAATATGAAATTAATTTAGATACAAGATTTCATCGTTTATTAAACACAAGTACATACACTAGGCGATAAATGTTAGTGTACACCTTGTTCTAAGATAATAGTCACAATTATTTTCATGCACAATTTTTTGCATTAATTATTTATGAAAATATAGTTCATTCTATAACATAAATCATATTAATAAAACTTTAATGGCCTTATTCATAAAATATAAAGTAGCTTTAAAAAAGTTTTATAAACTGAAAAATGTATGAAAACATCAAGTTATAAAGCTCTTTAAACCGACTTAATTTTTTATGAATAAGCCTACAACACTTTTAATAAGGTTCACGATTATTCAAAAAATGTTCATCAAAATTTCAGAATTTTTATTCATAATTTCAAGATAATTTTCGAGTATGCTGTTTTGTAACCCATTTAATTTTAATAGACATAGTGCAAGCTTGAAGCCGCTAAAAATTTCCGTTGATTTTTAAGAATTTTTTTTTTGTAGGGGGGTGGTGCGCATTCCCTCCATATGAAAATAGATTTTCAGCATGCGTTCGAATAAAAATAGAAATTCTGAAAAACCCCTTATTTCGAATCTATTTAAGCCATAGGCCATCCTTGCTTGATTCCTTACTATTATGTATGGAATGCCCAAGATTTCAAGACATTCTGATTCTGGAAGGAGAAAATGAACGCGTAGTAACATTGCCGCATACGAGGTTAACTTTACTTTTTTGGTTCTAAGAACCTTTGTTTTTGCTTCGGAATCACACCTTACCGTTATGAAAGATGTTTTAGTAAAGCTTCAAAAAGGAAAGCTCTATTTGAAAAAAGTTTGTGTGAATCCATTATTTAGAAGCGCTCCTCCTTTTCCTACTGGACATATTGGCTAATTTTGAGTTTGGTATTTGATTTATTTAACATTCTGATCTGGGGCACATTATTAACTCATTGTGTGGGACGTCGTTTACCTGTCGCAATAGATTGATTTCCTTATCAGACGTTTGGTGAGTAGCGTTGTTCAGAGTCTACATCATTTTAGACAAAGCAATTAAATTTACTTGGGGCGTCGTTTTTTTGGTAGGTGGTAATCCAGAGAATGTCTACCCCTTAGCCGGAAGGTTAGAGGTGCGTACTACCACTTAGTAGAAACCGAGTTCGATTTGTGGTGCCATCAACACCCAATTTTTTCAAAGGCGTATCATACACTCTTTTTTCTTAACAGCGGTCGTCCCTCGGCAGGCAATGGCAAACCTCCGAGTGTATTTCTGCCATGAAAAAACAGCTTCTCATAAAAATACAATCGCCGTTCGGAGTCGGCGTAAAACTGTAGGTCCTTCCGCTTTGTGTGACAACATCAAGGCGCACGCCACAAGTCGGAGGAGAAGCTCGGCCAAACACTAACATATGTGTAAGCGCCAATCTATTATTATTATTATTATACACTCTTTGCTAACTTCTTCTGAATTGAATACTCGTAAATAATTCTTCCCTTCCCCGAAACCGCTTAGTGAATAATACAAATGTAGATATTTTTCTCTTCTAGGAATTTCTGACAAAAAATTATAGAGTGGTAGTTTTTTTTGGATAGAATGGATGCGATGGGACAGTCTTTTTGTATGCTTTTTTACGTATTATTTTTTATTTGAGTTGGCGATATATATGTACATAAATAAATATACACATAGTTATGTACATACATACGTAAAAAGGTATCTTGTATAGCCAAGACATAATGGGGCAGGCGACCTGCTGCCCTGGTCAAAAGTAAATAAACATGGAAAAAGTTAATGCTGCTACTTGTATATATATATATATATGTATGTACGCTATACGATTTTTGATGCCGCTTATTTCGAAATTGCAATAAAAATCTCAAAAACTCAAAATGGCGCAATAAAATTTAGGAAAGTTTGCGATTTGCATGAAATTAGATAACTGCGGGTTTTGATGCTGGGGATTCCGAATTCGATACCAAAATTTAAAAAAATTTAAGGACGTAAAATTAAAAACTAAAGTTAAAAATTAAAAAAAAAATGGATTTTCATGAAACTTAATATCCGGAGGTTTCTGACGTTGGCTATTCTTAAAGTCTATAAAAACAAAAAAGCGGACCAAAAGTAAAAAAAATGGATTTTCATGAAACTTGATATAACTGAACCCGAACTCAAAATTTTCAAAGACAAAATGATCCGCATCAAATACAGCGGAATAACATTTAAAAAATTTTAGATGTAGAATGAATATAGCAATATCCAAATTTGATATCAAAGTTAAGAAAAAAAAAATATGGATTAAAAATTTTAAACTCATGAAAAACTTTTCTGGGGATTTTTAATCTCACCGTTGCAGCATTCAATAGCAAAATTAAAAAAAGGACAAAATTTGGGTTCCCATATAGCCCACTAAAATTAAAAAAATTGGATTTTCATGAAATTTGATAAACGCATGTCGTTGATTCCGAATATGATACCAAAATTTTAGAAATCAAAATCGCCGTAAGTATCGATTTCTAATTTGGTATCAAAATTTTTTAAAAAATAAATAAATATAATTTTGGATTTATGAATGTACATACAACTCGATATTTGATATCAAAATTTCAAAATATGTACACAGCAAGTGGTGGATACAATATAGCGGAATAAAATAAAAGAGCAAATTTGGATTTGCAAGAAACTTGATATCGATAATATCAAATTCGGTATCAAAATTTCTACAATTACGAAACAAAATTGGATTTCAACGAAATCAGATCTTCTAGACAACACACAATAGGGGTACATAATACTTTCCAATTAGTTCTGGGGATTTTTCGAAAGAAATAGTCTGATCGAATAGATCTCCAGTGAAAAATATCTAGTATCAACTTGCAGTAGGATTCGCTCTCAAATTGAAAAATATCAAAAAACAAAACGCGAACTCAATATTAGCAAAAACTTCCAAGTTTAAGGCACAGATGACAGGAATTTTGTTTGCATATAAAAGCCTAAAAAAGAAAACATTAAAAAATATAAACTAAAAGTTTGTCTAAAGCAATTTGCTAAGCAAACGTATGGTAACACCGGTTAAAAGCAAATGTTCACTGGATGCCACTATTAAATTCCTATGTAGTATTGCCTGCTGATTCCGAAAATCGAGTTAATTTTCTCTAAATATAGATAAGTTTTCAAGATATTTGCAAAGTGGTTCAACTAAATCACGTATATCTTATGAAGAAATTGAACAGTCTTAATACGAAGTAAGGCAAATGAAAGCTAACAATGTCCTCATGACAGTTTTTGAGGAATTAATAAATTATTTCAGAGTTTGTTTTTATTGTTAATGAAAAAGGATCAGTCCAGCGCCTTCGCCTTGACCTGCTGGCTGTGTCGGAGCCACAGCCGTTAAACTAAAACGTAGAATACGTGATATTATTAAGAGCACATGAAGAACTGCACATGAAATATTCCTTTTTAACCGACTTCCAAAAAAGGAGGAGGTTATCAGTTCGTCGGAATATATATATATTTTTTTTTTTTTTTTTTTTTTTTTTTTTTTTTTTTTTTTTTATTTTNCCGCATAACTTTGGACCACGTCAACCGATTTCGATAATTCTTTTTTTTGCATCGGAAAGGTAGTGTCTCAGAGGTGGTCCCATACTAATCTGGTTAAGATCCGATCAGCGGATCATGAGATATATATATATATATTTTTTTCTTATATGAGAGTTGAAGTCGGTTTTTTTTTTGCTAAAAATTACTAGTTATTTATTTTTATTGAATTTTAAACCCATTGCAAGTGCTATCAATCTATTAATGATTTCTTTAACTTTCCTTTAACAGTGAATTTCAGGGTTTTAGTCTCTCGCTTCTAATTTAGAGCATGATTGTATCCTAACAAGCTTTTCCTTAATCTACATTAAATTTACTACACTCTAAAAAAAAATCATCGATATCGTGATTTGCCTCTGAGACACAGCTAAAAGAAAAGCGAAAGGTTGTGAGCGCGAGCTTCAGCCAATTTATTTATAATTTTTTATTTTTTTTCTTACCAACACTAAGATAATAGGATTAAAGAAAATAACTAAGAAATTAGGTTTTTATTAAAAAAAAAAAACTAATACCCAGGTTGCGAGAAATTCGAAGTGTTTCAGTTTTGATAAGATTAATTAAAGACAAAAAAATTTAATAAAATAAAATAAAAATGAACTAAAATATAATATAAAAATATGTGTTATGAATTAAAACCTAAGAAAAATCATTACTTTTAGTCCCCCTGCAAAATGCAATTTTTTTTTGTAATAGATTGCCGTATAATACCATACTTGGCAACTGTCAAGACTCTCGGAGAGTGCATCAAATACGCCAAATGCAACTTCCGCTAAAACCGCTCGGTCTTTTTGATCGCAGCTGTCGAACAGTGCCAAACGTGCCTGTTAGAAAGTTAAAAATAAATCGCGTGGAATCTCAAAAGTTTAGAGAAATTGATTTTATTTATTCGCGAATAAAAGTTGGATGACCTTCCCTTGTAATAACTACGCGGATTTATATCGTGTAAAATGCGATAAACGAACACCTTCGGCTTGAAAAGTTACGCCTTTTCCCCGTGCATTAAATGTCCAGGAGATTGCGCTGGAATTATCCGCGAAAAATTATAATGCAAACGGTTTATCAATTAATCGAGCAAACAAACAAGCTTAAGGAAAAGCAAACGTCATTTTCTGTCCCTGGTAACTGGTGAGCTACCGGAGATCTGTACCACTTCTACAAAAATCGTGAAGGAGCGCCACGTGGAGGAAGCGATCGAGCGATCGCCGGCGTATTTGGCTCCAGAAGCCACAGGCAGCTAGGCTACAGATTTTTTAATATCAGATACCCAACAAAAATTCCTACTTTTTACGCTTTCTAAATAGCATGTACCTAAGTGATCTACATGCATACTTTGGATATTTAAAAAAGAAAAAAACAATATTTATAAGTACATATATTGTAAGTAAAAAGAAAAACAAAAACAAACATACTTAATATTGCTTCTTCCTAATTTCTACTTAATATTTTCTAAAGAGGAGTTCTACATTATTAGACTAACTTAAGAATATGTTAAACTAAGAAGAGCTTAACTAAAATCTTATAAATTAATCTTAATTCCTAATTAACAAGAAAAAGGAAAACAACATTTGTTGAGTAAATATCCAATGTAGTTATGAGTTCATTTAATAATCCCATACATTTAATACCCCTTTCGCTTAAATTTGATATACCGCCTCTGGCGTGCGTAAATTTATAACAGTACAATGTGTAACCAAAAACATCATAACTGAGTTCATGTGTGTTTTATGTAAATTCATGTAGTGAACGATTAGTACATACATATCTACATATATGTAAATATAATTCAAAGTCAAACAAGTGCATATAACAATTGCACCAGGGTTGAAAAATGGAAATTTGAGATTGTACCTAATATCATAAAATAAATGTACCTAAATGAGACAGATTGTACCTAAAAAAGTTACATCATTCATTTGAAGTTTTTTTATATAAATGTTATTTAAAATATGTATACAAAAGATGGGTGTTTTTTTTTTAACTGAGCCTATATCTATAGACTACATATAATCTAATGGGAATCGGAGAAGCGTTGTTTTTGTCTAATTTTGGCTACTGAAAAACGTTGGCGAAAAAGACAAAAAAACACACTTTGCGAAGTATACTTCTTTATCCAGCTTTTTATAAAACAACAGGAAAAGTCTGCTCATTTATCCGATTCCTTTCGATAGGTGCATCAAGTCTAGAGAAAATAATCAAATTGCAGGAAGTAACTTCGAAAGCATTTTAAATATATTTCCAGAAATCAAAAAGCGAATATGGGTCAAATAGCTATAGTTCTCATATAAAGAAAATATGAAATTTGAAGACATCCTAGACACTGAACTGTATGTGTGAATAAAGGCTGGTTTCCACAATGTAATATTTTGACAACAAAATTTGTCGCCATATTTTGACACAGCTTTCTTTCCTTTATCCCTACCTTTATCGATGATATTATGGGCCAAAAACTTACAAATAGCCGCTTTAGCAGCGGATGTACACGCCTGAAGGCCTATTCTGATCTAAATCAATCAAAAGACCATCTTTTAGTCCCATTTGACAATTTGTTTTCACTCATTTGACCGCAAATGCCATTGAATTTGACTTAGTGGAAATAACCGTTAAAATTAATAGAATAAATACGAATTTGAGGATAGCTAAGCAAAGTGGTAATTTTTCGTAGTGGCTGCTCTAAATGCAATTTAAAATGTTTAAGATAATACATAATATGACTTTTTTAATTTCTTCCTATGACCACTTTTCTTTAGAATTGTTTATTCTTCAAAATGAAAGCCAAGTAAATATACTAGCACGGTAAAGGAAAAAGAAAAAAAAACTAAAAATGCATCTGATCAAAAGATGATTGTACCTAAAATCTAGTGTCTGGACCTAATGTACCTTTAAGTCATCAAACGTCGGAAAAAGGTACAATTGTACCTACTTTTTCATCCCTGAATTGCACTGCACAATTCAGTACGAGAGAGTAGCGCTCTTCAGCCTCCGTCCACCTCCTCAACATGCTTGGGTGAGAATGTAGCTAAGCTTTGATGATGGCTGTTTTGGTTTTTTTTTCTCATTAATATGCTACACTTTTGGCGCTGTCGTATTATTTTTGACGCTGTACACACGGTTGCCACTTTGGTAAAATGTTACCAAAATTTGTAACTTTTATTCTCTTTGGTAATTTGATAACTTCCAATCTCTTTTGGTAACTTTCTGACAAAATGCTTACAAACATTAAAATTTTTTTTTGAATATCATAAAATATCTGCGGCAGAGTTACATACACGCAGGTAATTTCTTATTGAATGAATTTGTTTTTGATGATAGATTTATGATTGGCGATATGTACATACCTACCAGTCGTTTAATGTACAAAACCGCGTATCAACATTTTGCAAAACCGCGTAAGTGAATTATTTTCTAGAGAGTAAAAACACTCACATTTCAAAATGACTCTATTTTTTATAAAGCAAGCACATTTCTGGCTGGTATATTTCAGGACGAATGGATAAGAGTTGAGAGCCAAGAGCTTGTGTCAGCAAATCCAATTTTTGGCAGCAAATGTCAGTTACGCGGTTTTGCAGAATGACGATACGCGGTTTTGTACTTTAAACGACGATGCACATCTGCCATTAGGAGCTAGGCTCATAGTGTAGGCTGCGATCACTCAAATTTAGAAGATTATTATTTGAATTTTTCCATCAGAAATTGTCTGAACGACATGCAGTGAAATACAAGACGAAATTTTAATATTATTTAACCTGTGTAATAATGAAGCTAAACCGTCCCCCAAAAGAATTTTTTTTTTGTACTACATAGTAGTTTGTTTCAAATGTTAAAGTTATTTTATTGATTTGAAGTTTATTTAAAATTGCTTAAAAAAATATAAAAAATGGCTATGAAATATATTTAAATTTAATCTAATAAAAAAAAAGGAATTGGTCCAAAGGGGTGAAAATCTATAAATCACTGACTTCACTGGATCACTAATTTTGATTTTTGTTCTGCCACTCTCTGATCCCGACAGTCGAGTAATTTTTTTTGCTGTGGACAAGCTTTCAAAACATTTGCAATTTATCTTTATTCAACTAAAACAGTGGTTCCACTTTAGAAACTGTACTGAAAATTTGAAATAGGGTTTTTGGCATGTACAAAAAAAGGTGGATGTTTTTTAAAGTAATTTTGAACAGTTTTGGACAGGTTTTTTACATTTCGCTGGCCCGTTAATGGGGGAAAAATTATAAATCTTTCTTTGTCTTTGTAAATTCTTTTGTGATGTAGTTAAGCTACTAACAAAGATAATCGATAGATAAATAAAACAGTTGTGTGGCAACTTTCATATTTAGCCCGGAAGTGTATATGAAATGCCCATTGTTTGTTAGAAGAGGAAAAAGACTTTTAATACTTTTGGTACTCTTTTTAAAAAATATTTGTAAATTTTTTTTTTAAGTGTGGGGCAACCGTGGCTACACATGACATTTGGTTATTGAGTTAGTTTAATTTACTTATATATCTTTTGTTAGAATTATTTTTTTTTTCATTCATAACATCTGCAAGAAAGTGTGACCAGAAAAAAAGCTATATTCGTAAGATTTTGCCATTAAGCCTAATGCTATTATAAATATTAAAACTAATCTTAATTAATTTATAAATAAAGAATTTGTAATGTAGCGTAACTGAATCATAATGGATTGCTAATTTACTTTAATTGTGAGATGATGTGAGCCTTAGGTATAGTATAGTCTGGTTGAGCTGGCGTTACAAAAATTGTGTCTCTCTGGTAGGGAAGGGAAGAGAAGGGAGTGATGAAAATGTGATTTAGCCAATAGTGTGGCGTTTAGAAATAATCTTTCTATGCCATTTAGATTGAAATCCATATTGTAGTAAATTATTTGACCTATTGTATATATTCAGTTTAACTTTTTAAACAGGTGGTAACACCGTTCATAATATTTTCAAATTAAAACCTTTTTAAATATTTTCCGTTCGAAACCCAATTGTGATAAATATTTAAATTATCTAGTTCTCTTAACTCAAGTTAAATTTAATTTTTCAAGCAGGTGGCAGCCCTCCTGCAAGTAATGTGGAAGTGTGTTTTGCTAATTTTTTCAACAATTTTTTGCCTTAAAACGCTTAATATTTGTTAAATATATATAAAATTTCTACACGATAATATTTCTATTGCTCCAAAGAAAATGAAAGTTATATCTGCAAATAATAAGTTGCTAGAGCACTTTTTAAAGGCTCAAAATTTACCCCAAAATAAGGCAATGGTTATTTATCCATTGAGTTTCTTCATTGATAGCTTATTTTTTTGTAACAAAAAAGGCTTTAACACGAATGAAAAAAATACACAGAAACTTTTTTTTAATTTCTTGCTTGTTAAAGCTAGAATTTTTTAATCTTTCATCAAAGAAAAAACACAAAGTCTGGAATTATTTATTAATTTCTCAGTACCTGTAAGGTCTATCGAAAAACTAGGTACTGTGTATATACGGTTTACGGAGAATTTTGTTAGCTTTCGTTTGCCGTATTAAAATTGTTAAATTCGTTCGTAAGATATATGTACGTCATTAAGTGCAACAACTTTTTTTTAAGCTGTATAACGGTAAATCGAAAACTTACCTTCAACGATTCTACATAGGAATAAGATAGGGGCATCCGCTGAGCAAAAAAAAAAACAAAAAATGAAAATTTTTGATACAATGTAATGAGTTTTTCGCAAATATTTCGAGTTTTAAGTTACTTTTCCACTTAAATTAAAATTTCCTACCAACAAGCTGCAATTTCCCTAAAAACCAATTGTAACCTTTCTCTCTCAATTTCCCTCAATTTTAATATTTTTGAGTTCCAAAAAGTTCAAAATTTAGACTTATGGCCACGAAGGAAGGCCTCCTGGCCTATAGTGCAAGACAATAATTGAGGAAGCGGTGAGCATATTGGAAATTAATGGATATTTATTTTTGTTGTTTTTAATTTATTTGAATCAAATTCAATTATGAATCCAAACAACCTTGAAATGTCACAACAAAAAACAAAATATCACAACAAAAAAACAAAAGTAAACAAAACAGTGAAACAAATGAGACAGTCGCATCTATCAGAAATCAATCAATATTGTTTGATTAACTTTTGGTTATTAACATTAAAAAAGTAAACAGTTGGGTGATTATTACGGATCGGATATAGGTTAATTGCAGAAAACGATTTCGTAATTTACATATGCATACGTAGAATTTTCTTTTAGTATTTTTAAATTATTAATTAAAAGCAAAACAAAAATATAATCCAGATACAGAGCTGGGCATGGTCTACAAAAAAAATCCAGTAGTGAATCGATGCAGGGAGTTTCTTCAAATATTAACATTCATTTGGAAATGATTATATAGTGCAATTGTGTATATACGTATATACATACATATATAACGTAAATGACTAAGTACACTTTTTGTATACAAAACACAGATCATTTTTTATTTAAACACAACATTTCAACATTTTGAAAAAAATGTCGCTTATGTTATTTTGGCGATTAGGGCTCGATGTGCACATACATACATATGTATATAGTGAATTTCCATTTAGCTCTTTCTAATTCCTTAACTAATCCAACACCGCGGTATATTCGATGCATTTGATCTCATTTGCTATTGGCCCACAGCTGCGGTTTCAACGTTTATTTGCTTCAAGTTACTCATAATGCTCGAGTTACTCGAACTTTAGCTCTAATTTGTGGTACGCTTCTCGCTGGCTCACTAAAAAAACGAGAGCTATTAGACCTGAATACCTTTAGGTGCCTCTTCTGATACAAATTAAACAGATATTTTCTGGTTTAATGGCAATTCATACCTGTTTTTATAGTTGCCTAGCTAGCAGAAACTCAATCTCTTTTCTAGCCGTGAAAATCTAACATAATGGTCGTGACAAAGAGGATAATTATCAATTTTGTATGGTGCCTTAAATACATACATAGGTAAGTTTTGATAGTTGCTCAGCCATTAAAGACAATTCAAGATTTATTTAGAAAGGTATTCCCGTCATCTGCGCTTTCGTTCAGAACGCAAAGGGATGACGAAGATTTATTACCAAATACATCAAACTCTTACCCAGTCGGTAGCATCAAATCAAATCAAAAAGAAAGGCTTGAAAGCAATATTGACTGGTAGTGAAAGTTGTTGACACATTTTTTCTGCAATGGTCGCAGTCTCGCCATTGAAAATATTGACACAATTTTCACTTACTTGTATAGTAAATATGTATGTAACTATGTATGTGAATATTTGTATATACAAGTGAGTCAAGTACGCTTACAACATAACTACATTATTACTAAGATTATTGATACTCGTGTGCAGATATATGTATGACCTAATACATACGGACTGCCGCCGTTCATTCTTGCTACAAGTACGTGCAACAAGCTGAGATGCCATGAATTACAAAATAAGAGGAGCGGCTTATAAAATACAGCTGAATGCAAAAGGGCACGTACAAAATGGATATACATATGTACATACATATACATACGTATATACAAAATATGAAAACATGTATGTATGAAGATCCTTATGTACGCATGCAAAGAATTCAAATTTTATTCTGCCTATACCTTGAAAGAAGATGAATGCATTCTTTGTTTACACAAAGCTTCTCATCTGACAGCTTGTAGATATCTAATAATATACGAGGCGTTCCATATCAAAACGGACGGAGTTCACACTTGAATGTGTTTGATTTGTTTGATTTGTGGTTTGATTTGTAAACTGACTAATCTCCGGAACTACCGAATGAATTATCATGGAGCTTTAACTGGTATATAGAGAGTGACCTCGGACGTAACCTAGGGTATTAAAAGTGAGATCTGACAAGGGGCCGTGGCACCTCCCATAGGCGTGACATTTTAAATAAGCTTTAACTTCGAAACCGTAAGTTGAAATTTGGTGTGTTCACATACATATCTATGGTAGATGCTTATAGTAAAGTACTTTTGTAAAAGGGGCGAGGCACCTCCCATAGGCGTGAAATTTTTAATCAGCCATAAGAGTCGAGATATTTAGAAAACCCGTCTTTATCGTATGACCTGGATTAACGGATATTAACTTTATGATAAGAAATTGCACTTTATTATACTAAAACTTACTAAATTATTATACTAAAGCTACAAGACTGGATACTCAAAACAATTCTTAAATAAAATATAAAAAAATGCAAATTTGTAATGTACTCATTTTACTAAACTTCGGTGTACAAAAAATTCATAACTCAAATTATTTTAGAGTGCACCCCATAATATTATACTTAAATACAATTTTGATTTTTTTAAATTTTGTTTGGGATGGCATATTTTCGAAAACTAATTTTTTTATCAAAAAACTTGTATGTGAAAAAATTTTCAAGGAATAATTTTTTTTGAATTTTTTTCCCATAGAGAATTTTGATATTTGGGAAACTATTAAATCGGTGTGGTTTTATTTTTGTGTTATAAAGTTTTTAAAAATAATCAAGCTTAAATTTCATATATATTTATTATTTATGTTTATACATCAACCCTAAAAATTTGAAACAAATCAAACGCATAAAGTGTGAACGCCGTCCGATTTGGTATGGAACGCCCCCCATATACATACATATGCCTTTACACAAAAAAGTGAGTATGCGTAGGAGTAAATTTCGCTTTTAATGAAAGGAAATTAACAAGCGTCTTTATGCTGTAGTGTTGATGCTTTAAACTTGATTACCAGTCCCACTGGATTCAATGTTGATTTTGTCGCCATATATTCTCGCATGTATGTATGTAAATATGTATGCACGAGAAAGTAGTCTTATTTATTAACACACAAGATACTTGCTTTCTTCGTTAGCTCGTTGCTTTCGCTTTTTAAACTCATTTTTCATTTTTTTTTTTGGCCAACATGGCTTACGCCTGTGATGATAAATTTAATGGATGCGGAAGGCGTGCGTAAAGTTGTGTCACATAACTTGCACGTACATATGTATGTACATATGTATGGGTGTGGAACATATAAATAAGTTTAGCCTGCTGTGCTCATTTACCTTGGTGGCTAATCAAAAGTAAAGTGCCTTTTCTTCTATGGTTTCTTCTGCTCATTCATGTTGGTGTGTTGATTGTATTTGGAAACATTCCTTGTGTGAGGTTTCGTGAAAAGATATACACACGCAAATACATATGTACATTAGACTGCATCACCAAAAAAAGTTGCGGTTTTTCCGCCGGGATTACAAAATGTATTATATTTCAAGACGTCCGCCAAAATATTTCGGAAAAATATTAAGATTTAAGCGAGCTGGACCGATTTGAAAATGCTCCAAAAATGAAGTTTTTTATGAATAAAAATAGTTTCTTAAAGAACTTTTTGAAAAAAGTCCCCTCAGATGACAAATTAGATTAAGCTTAAAAAATCTGCATAAAAATATTTGTAAATCTTTTCAACGGAATCGTAAGAATGAGATTTTTGATGCTGTTTTTTTTACTTTTTTCAAAGATTGGTTTACGAAATTTGAATAACTGGGCCAAAAACATTCTGAATTAGACTTGTGGGATCTCGGTATTTTCACACTGTTTTTATTTCTGGCCAAAAAACGTCATTCGTGTCCCATCTTGTTTTTTCGAATACCAACACATCTTAATTCAACTTTGAATGATATTCGTTCATCCTACCTTTCTCTTACATCCTTTGAATGAGTTTATTAGCAAAGAAATAAAAAGGGTGGGAAAATACCTTTCCAATGACACCTCTTAAGTCTAAATCGGAAGAGTTTAGGTTCAGTTATTCAAGTTTTTCCTATACCAATCTTTGAAAAAAGTTAAAAAACAGCATCAAAAATCTCATCATTACGATTCCGTTCAAAATTTTTTTTTAAATTTTTTTAAAATATTTTTATGCAAATATTTTAAGCTTAAACCGTTTTGTCATTTGAGCGGATTTTTTCAAAAAAAATCTTTAAGAAACTATTTTTATTCATAAAAAACTCCATTTTTGGAGGTATTTTCAAATCGGTCCAGCTCACTTAAATCTTAATATTTTTCCGAAATATTTTGGTGGACGTCTTAAAATATAATAGATTTTATAATTCCAATGGAAAAATAGTACCGATTTTTTTTTTTGTATGGGGAGTGATGCAGTCTAATGTACATACTATGTGCTGTTGTTAACCACTGTTTAAGATATGGTTAATTGCATATCAATTAAGATTAGTTGTTGTTCTTAAACATATCAAGGACAAGAGATTTATCGAAGTGAATACTTTCTTCTTTAAAATAAAATATATTGCACTCTTCCCTACGTGGAGATTGTTGTTCATGCTGTTGCTCTTATAGCTGATTGCCCTTCCAATCAGTAACCTTGATCAGAGCTTCTACGATCATTCCGTAAATTAAGTTATAGACTCTTCTTGTACTTATTCTTCTCCGGAGGTTATTATTTCCTTTGTAAATTCCGAAGTATAAATTCATACGGAATAACCAGTTTTTAGCTAAACGAATGGCATAAACAAGTATGTATCTGGGAAGTTCCATGAGAAAGTGAACCTTAGAGCAAAAATCATTTTTTTTTTTTTTATAAAATTAACAAACGTGTGGATAAGACATTTACAAACATCTTGAATCAACCAAAAAATAACAAATTAAAGCTTTAATTTCATTTTCATTACCTTATTTTACATTTGGAAATCAAGTTCTAAGTAAATTTTTTTTCAAATAATTTGCGATTCATCATTCAAGTGCTTGGTGAGCACAATATGTATTTAGGCGAGCTCGTCTACTTTTAACAACATTATGTTATATATTAAATTATGTCGGTGCTTTATCTACATATATTATGAGTTAGTAATAAGCAGTATTGCCCTAGTCCCACACGTGACAAAAAAGCTAAATGTTTTTATATTTAATTACACAAGTAGAAGTTGTGTTTCGTGTTTCGTGTTTGTTACATAATGTTAAAAATTCATTGCAAATATTTGCCACAATTGAATTTTCGTTTCTACATAGTTAGATAAAGATAACTCAATAGTGAAGCATGTCCCACCCGTGACAAAAATAATAATTGTCGAACATTCCTTGCATCGAGGAACCTGAAGATAATTTCGACAATTAGGTTTTTTTTTTATTCAAACTCATATTCAAAAACTGTATATGGTCGCACATAAAGAAGCGATGCGGGTTAAGTTTTTTGTTTTGTTTTGTTTATTTCTGGGTTATAGATTTTTTATATGAAGTCTAGCACATTATACAACCAGCACCACATAAATCCACGTTTCAAGCTTCGTATAAAAATTATATAAATTAAAAAAAAATTTAACAATTACACCCCAAACTTTTAAACTTTTTATTCAGAACTTTTAAAAAAATTTTGGGTATGCAGTTTTATAGCCCATTAAATTTAAAGTAAAAATGTGGAGACGCTAGGAAATCGCGTTGACTTTTAATAATTTATTTTTTACTGACGGTGGTAGGCATTTTCTTCTATATAAAAGGCACTATCCTAAGATAAAACGTGAGTGAATTGAACCTCAACTTGGCTTCTTATATTTTTTAATAAATAATCTTCAATATGGACCACACTAAAAGCTCTTTTTATATAAAAATTCGTACGTGTCCCACCTGTGACAAAAGTTGTTCCGCACGTGACAGGGGAATTTCGGATTTTTTTTTTTTAAATAAAGCAATAATTGTTGTATAAATCTTTGCTTTATTAGTAATCATGCTTCGTTTTTTATGTCGAGACATCAAGTTCACACAGAAAAGTGAAATAAATTCACAGAGTTAACGTAAACAAAGGAAAGAACTCAGCTTTTTCCCATATATGTAAAAAAAAGTTGGATTTTTTTTATTTGGTAACTCATATAATAGAAAGTTATGTGCAGCTTTATCAAAATGTAGAATTTTTGAGTACTTTATACTCAAATTTAAAAAAGAAAATACATTTTTACTATACAAATGTCCCACCCGTGATCGTGATGGTGGAATATCCCATCTAATACAAAAAAGAAAAAATTAAAGCTCTTATTGCTCCGAAATACGGGCCAATTAAGTTTTATTCCCCAAAACAAAGAGAAAATTTCTTTAACATTCTAGTGGGCAATAGCTGTTTGATATACGAATAACATGGAAATGTAAAATGTGTGTAACAATTTAAAGGTATTTCGACTTCGCTTCCTATGACCGTGCTACAAGTGTCACCAAAAGTGAGGTTTAGGTGCGCGGATATTTAGTATAAATTGGCATAAATACTTGCGTGCGTATAAGTGCTTGGATGTGAACATAGCAGTGTACGCACATATGTATATATGTACATATATACATTGGTGATCAAAACATATGGAACTGAAACTTTATTTATATCTTATCAATGGCTTATACGAGAAATTTTGGGTTTTATGGATTTTTAAAATAATCATATTTAGTAGGCTCACTGGACTTAGAAATTTTCCAAAATTATTATTTGCTTAAGAGATCCCCACTATTAATTACCTGTCCCTTTTGAAGATTTTACTTATAGGTTACTTTTTTTGCAAATTTTCTCATTTAGTTTACAAATTGGGTTACTACTTCAGAAAACTTAAATCAGGTTTTTTTTTGGCTCGGGTAACGAGGGAAAAATATTTTTTTTTTTGTAATATAATTCAAATCGAATATCCTGAAAACCAATTCCAGCAACATATCGCGCCCTAACCACCAACATAACGTAAGCGAAATTTAAAAAAAAAAATTCTTTTCGATGCAGAAATGCATCTAGATGCTCTAGGAATATTTCTGCATCAAAAGGATAATTTCGAAATAAATGCCACATACGTTATTTTGGCGGTTAGGGCTCAGTGTGTATAAAGCACAAAACAGTTCACGTTTTTGTATTTTTTCTCAGTTGAAAATGGAAAAAAAAACTGAAAGTCCCAGTGAATGATCGCAGGTATTTTCCAAGAAAATTGCTCACCATACCGATGGCTTTACTATGCACATAAAACGAAAGAATTGGTAAAAGATTTCATAAAAACGATCTAGAGTAGAGAAGAGAGCGAGGTGTGCGGCCGAATTTTTCTGCTTCTGGGGGCCAATGCGCGCTCTATGAAATGGTCAAGTGAGAGAGAAAAACTTAAATTTAGTACAAGTTTTAATTTTCCTTTTTATTTTTTCATTTTATTATTTTAAGCTATTCTTGATCATTTAAGGTTTTTCCCATAAACATCTAGAAAGCAATTATAATACTATGATATTCGTTATCAAAATGTTATACGTATTTTTGAGCATTATGCCAGATTTGTGAAAAAAAGTTCACAGTGAAAACTTTTTGACAAATAAATTTAGTTTCATTTGAAAACAGAATCGTAATTTTAGTTGAATTGATGAAAAATGTTTTCACTTCACTTTTTCACAGAACAAGAATTGGCCGCTGGGAGTGAACCTATCTCACGGTATTTACTGCATGAGGGATCAATGAATTTCTAAGGAAAATTTTAAAGTTTTTATGCTTGCCTGCGAAAAATGATACATGCTCTTTTTTTGCCAAAACGGTAACTACTTCGTATACACGTTAAGGCAAAGTTAAGTTATGTTTACTTTTAAAATTTAAAAAGATGAAAACCTTAAAGCCGCCGATCGAAGTATCAACAAATCTCCACAATATTGGAATCCTTTCTTAAGTTGAAAACAAAAGCATCGCAGGTGAAAACTGTATCAAATCTGGAGAAATCTTCAGAAGATTGAATGTGGTTTGGAAAGCTATTCGTTTGCGTTTCCTTAACAATTTTTAACGTAAATACCAGGCCAAACACAAAGCTGCCGTTTTAGTTTTCATATTCAACAATTTTATTGAGCTTGAGGTTTATATGTAAATTGTGGTTGTTTTACACACGATTTTCATATTAAATGGCCACACGCACAATAAATTAATTAAGTAACTGTTTATCTTAACTCTTTTGATGAAAATGAAATGTTTCTAAGCATTTTGCCGCATTAACATAGTCTCCCAGCACAAGCTATTAAACTTAATCAAACGAGGACATTTTTTTACCTAAAAAACCTAAAAAGCCTTTGTAAAATATACGTTTCAGTTCCATATGTTTTGATCAACGCTGTAAATATGTATGTAGTTGACAGAGCGTATACATGCATCCTATTATGCTACATATATGTATGTACATACATAATTTCGCTGGTATGCACTCAGTAGTTGCGCATACGCCCCATGGCACAGCGCACAGCAGCGTTAGCGGACTATTGTTGTGAAACTGCATAATTTATGTGTATTGTGTGTATTCTTATGCAGCAGCAGCGACGCATTTGTCTGTTGTGAATTGGAAAGTGTCGCATAGCTGCATTTCTATGAATTTCTCTGTACTTAGTTAAAATGGCTGAAATACTAAATAAGAAAGTAAAAAATTGTCCCTGCTCAGCATTATGGCCTGTAAATACCGCAGAGATTTTTTGTTCTCATACATAAGTGCAACACGCTTCGAGTGCGGATTTCACAAAGCTGCTTTCAAAATACGAATACCAATGTATATGTATATTTTCCTAGCCATTTTTGATGTGTCGCTCAATTGCATGCATACATAGAATTGCAAGTTCAAATGTGCGCAACAATTTAATGCCGCTTTCGTTTCTACAAAAACTGAGGGGGACCTCTTTTTAGTGTTTATGCGTAGCGGGCAAGGGGAAATGTTTGCATTTTTCGGTAGAAACGAAATCGGTATAAGATTTAAGCTGTCATTGCGTGCGCGTGCTGCTTATGTACCATGTATGTACTACATACATAGGTCTGTGTGGTAAACACAAATAGCACCTTTGCCAGCAATTAGTCGCCGTTTAGCATGCCACATATTTTCTAAGCAACTAAATTTCTTGGCCCGCTTGCTTCGCTTTACTCCGCTAATGCTGCGGCAGTCTTCCCTTTTGCGCCTGTCTCTGCTTGTTAACCTATGGAATTCTATTTTTTGCTGCTAATTGCTGCGCCTATTTGTACGTAATACTTATGTGTTTGCCTATTTTTCGAATCACTCTGGGGTAAATAGCGCAATTTTGTGGGTGCCATGCTTTTGCATTTAAATATGAATAGGCAGGCTTCCTCCTCTTGCTAGCCATCTGCGAAATTCTTTCACTAGGCGCGGAATGTGTTTTTGTGGTGAGTGCTTACCGCCAGTTGGGAAGTAACAGCTGGCCTAATTTCCGGTAAATTTGTTTTTCGCTTGTAAAAATGCAGACTTATGTATATTTGTTGTTGCCCTGTTGGTTTGATGATTGTGTGACTTGTGGATTGAGTATTTAATTGTTTTGCTTGGTGTGGCAAAATTGGCTTAAAGTAATTTGATCGAGGTTCGGCTGTTTATTTTTTCCACATTTCATTGATTTTGGGGTGCGTATTTGATGTGTGTTGAGGGAAGTTTTTACTTGAAATTTAGTTTTTTGGTTTATATGTCGTATTTTTTTTATTATTTACTTTATGGCATATATATGGGGGAAATTTATTCTCAAACTTTGTAAGGAAATGCAATCCCAATGTGAGTTTTAGAGAAGAACAACTTCAGTAAAAAATTTCTATAATAAGACGAAGAAGCCGCTTCAGGTAAGAAACGCTTGCTTTAAATAGCGGAAATTTTTAAGAAAAAAGCTGCGTACTGCTGCCGAAGTTACGCGGAAAGCTAATGTCAGGCTTAGAAAGTTCATGGAAACTTTTTATCAGCTGCGAGCGGAGAAGTTTCAAACTTAGGCTCACGGATATAAAAGCCTTACTAAAGGAAAAAGACCCAGTCTAAAGCGGTTATCAAGGGTTTGACCTGCCAAAAATATCTTTGTACACTGACAAGAATGAACTCGCCTGCAACGTAACTTTGCAAATTGTTTTCAACCGTCTTCAGCATACTTGTGGTAGCTGTTTGAAGAACGCTTTTTTGACAGCCATCTTGCTTCCTCACTGGCGTCGACATATATGCTTAAATACAGCTTAGATTTCTTAGTACTAGCGGTGTAAAGAGTTGTCCTCGATCTTGATGTTATAGGGGAGAAAGAAAAAGGGTGAGGCTCCTTGTAGAGAAGAAATTAGATGGATTAGAGAGATCTACATGGGTAGTGCCAGTGCCTAACGCCAAGAATAGCAAGCACATTTTTTGACATTTACAATCGTAAGACTTAAGTGAACAGTCACTTACATGAAGTTGAGTAACCTTTTAGAAAAATGAAAAGGCATCTCCAATCACACGAAAGAATTTCAGACCTACAATGGCGGGCAAAAAATAAATAATGGTGGCATGCATGCCAATTACTGGTGGGTTGTTCTATATACCTACTAAAGCCTTTAAAGCCCTATAGACCTTATTCGCCGTGGACTTTTTTGGGAGTTCCATGCGAATAAATGCATTAAAAAAATGTAAATCAAATGTCTAGTCACACAAATACTCTACAAAAAAAAAACTGCTATTTCCACCCTGTCCCAGTAAGCAATCTCAATGATGCCCTACCTTACTCCTTGTAGCCAAACAGTTACCTCTGCGACAGAAATCTAGAAGTCTTAAATTAATTTTCACCAGAACACATCTCTTCAAACTCAAGCTGCCAACTTTTACCCATCCGGGAATATGTTTTAGGTTGTGGGAGAAGAATCGACCGGTAGTGTCGTGTTTGCAGGCTGGGTTTTGCTGAGAGCACCGTTTGTACCTTAAAATTGTTGATCCGAAGTTCTCAACCTGTTCCAATAATTGTTTTTCTTTTTTGTAGAGGTGGCACAAAGTTCCAATAAAAGTGGCATACTGCACGGGCTCCCTCCCGCAGGTGTACTGCAACAGCCTTCTACTATGAGTTGCTCCAAAAAAAGGACCCCCCACATAGACACACAAAATTGTATTTTAGGCGAGATAGATTCACAATAAGTTATGATATCTCTGTTTATTATAAAGAGTATATGTTGAATATAAACAATTGAGGGAATCCGAATTTTCTTACGCCAAATTTCCACTAGGCACGACTAGGTGCAAAAAAAATGTGTGCGATTTAAGAAAGTCCATGCGGAAATGAATTAAATGGCTATTTTCATTTACGTAACGACTTGGGAATAAATAAATGGCCAAATTTGCCATTAAAAGATTTGTCATTCAATGCCAAGTGGAAATAAAATATAAATATATGTGGTCATAAGCAATTACCCCCTAAGTCGACTTAAAAAAAAAAAAAAAAAATTGAATTATATAAGCTATGCTATTCTGAAACTACTATTCCCTGTGCGTGTGAAATTCTCATCTCGCCAGCCAGGCTATTTAAAAATTCTTGTAGACGAACATATTTTGGTTTCCCAATAGGTTACCACTACATTCCAAATGTTTAGAACGTTTTTCCTGGAAATCAGGTTTTTCAAATTATCTGCATCAGTAGCAGCACTATGTTTTTTCCCCTAAAATATGTATGTAGCTGCACACGTTTTCTTTAATTTGAATGCGTAAATTCATACATATGTATGTATCACCCCACTACTTTTTATCGCACTTTTGCATTACGTGGCTCATTTGTGCACACTGTACATTAAAAAAAAAATTAAAAATTAAATTTGCACAATTAAATTTTCTCACCGTTATGTAAAGATTTTTTTCCCAGTTTACGCATTTTATTCAATAACTACTGCAGTTTTTATTAAAAACCAAAATGTACTCACAGATTTTTTTTCTTATAATGCAATAAACGACACTCGGTGCCTTTATTTTCATTAACGCTTTTTCACTACGCAGTGCAACAGGTTATGAATATGTAAATCTATGCATTGAACAGGTAATGGTGTAGAAAATATAAAATTGATGCCGTGTTTAAAAAAAAAATATCCAATAAACTTTTATGAGCATGATAATTTTTTGCTGGCACACAAAATTTATTAAAACGTGACAGAGTGTATATCCGAAGCAATTTTAGCAAGGAAATTTAAACGGAATATAAATTTTTTTTTTTTCACTATATAATTTAAGCGAATAGCGAATTAGTGTTACAGGTATGGCAACTACTTTCAATATTTTAATATTTAATTTAATTACAAAAACTAATTTTTTTTTAACAAGCTCTCTAATTAGATTATAGCTCAAAATTACATACGTAAATTATTTTCCTCTGGTATCAATGACAAGCAAAGCATCAGGCCTTCGCCATCCTCGATTACCATAACCGCGAATCGCATTGAATGATTTTAGTGCAGTTTCTTTTCTCTTTATTCGTAAAACCTCGCAGTCTTCAATGAATACTCTAATATCATGTCGTTCTAAATCTTATAGAGCTATTTCCAATCCATAAAACACCGTAAAACCTCCTCAGTATACTCCAAGGGCCAACTCATCGTCCCTGCGAAACTGCTGAACAATTCGGGGCGAAATAGTAGTATGTACACAGTAAGTAATATAATTTGAAAATAATTAGGGCAACGCAACTTAATTTAAGTTTTTTGATCAAACATAACTTTCTAGATACGGCCTTACGATATAAAAGTAACCATGTTTTAGATCGTCAAATTTTCTGGAGAAAACAGGTAAAATTGTCAAAAAAAGAAAATTGCTCTCAGAGAAAGCCAGAAAATCGAAAAAGTAGGAGCGCGACTGATATACATATGCCTTTCGGAATACCTCTCCTCAGAATTCGAATTCATGGATTCTTGAAGTAATTTGTTAGTCAATATTTTCTTGTAAAGTTCCCATAAAAACATTGACAAGGTATGAGAACATAATTTTTGTTCCATTCATAAGAGAGTGTTATTTTCTACTCATTGAACATACCTTTTTCAAATTGAAGAAAATCAAAAAACGTCTCCATCCTCGCCTATAAAACTAAAAAATATGCATCCCAAGGAATTGCTTATAAATTTATAACCCCAAGCGGTCCAAAATTGAAAAAATCAGGTTAAAGCGTGTCTAATTAACTAGTATCGTGCAAGCTACATGCTATGAATCAGTGGATAATAAATAATTACTGAACTCATCAAAAGAGCTTAATAACAGTAACTCTTGTAAAAATTCGAATTTTGCAATATTGCTCAAATTATATATATATTTTTATGATTGTGAAAACCGAATAAAGAGAGATTTTCACTCCATATTATAAGAAAACGAATATAGTACTGGTCAAAATAATAGCACCACAATATTTTTAGCAATTTTGACTATTTTTGTGTTTGTTTAGTGTCTACGATTTTTTTATAAAAACATAAAGAACTACAAAACCATTAAAATTTCAAATGTTTTAATTCGAATTTCTATACAAATTTTGTGTAATCAATTTTTTAGCTTATTAAATTTTACCATAACTCAGTGTAAGTTGATAGTTGCTAAAAATTCCAATGACTTAAATTTTTTTTTCTTTTTGCCGACTGTGTTGTGAATTTTCTTGCATAAAAGAAAATTAATGTTATGTACAATGCGCGCCTTCATTCAGCGAGTTGCATAAACATTTATAAATTTTAAAACCAAGTGAGAAGTAGGTCAAATATACCATTGCAAATTCGATTACAGCAGAGCATAAGCACTTGACGAGCACACACCTAATGGCATTTCTAGAATATCGTCTTTGATAAACAATCGCTTGTGGAAATCGCTTACTAAATCACACAACAACATATTACATACATACATATATTGCAATCGGAGAGCATAGCATAAATGTGATTAACCGTGCGCATGTACGCCCTCATTTTTTACGTAGATGTTCTAATGTACGTAATGTATGTATGTGTAGCATACTTACGTGCTGCCTTCTTCAACTAAATATGACTGCTGGCTTACAAACATACATACATACATACATACATATGTGTGCACGTGTTTATGCTCAACCGCAAATATCAATTCATTGTTGCTGCACTAACACGCCCACAATGCCAATGCCGGATTTGAGCAACGACGACGGTGAATGAGGAAGAAAACCAGCAGCGAAATGGTTTAACCGCAAATTATAGTTAAAATTTGCATACTTGCCACAAAATAGCGAATGCATGCAACGAAATCAGGGAGGGGGGAAGTGTATAAACCGCCGTAGGTTGCTCGAGTTGGTAGTAAATTGTTATAATTTCGAAGCGTATGCCACCCACCAGTCGCGCCTTCCGTTGGCAATACGAGGGCGGCAAAACTGTGCCGAGCAGTTTCATGAAATACCAAACTTATGCAAATTTGCCAATGAATATGAATATAAATTACAAACAGTATGCTTGTACATACATAACTAGCAAATAAGAAAAAGGAAGTTTAGAACGAAATAGTATGCAGTTAGGGAGCAGTGTAAGAAGCATGTGGCAGCACATATCATAGTTTAAAGTAAAAAACCGCGTATCAAGATAATGCGAAAGCTCGTCATATGGGAGGTCGCCCAAATTTTATAGGAGAAAGTAAAAACTGTCCTATTTCAAAATGGTTCTCTCTTCTGTCCCGAATTATCTCTACCTATCTAATGGTGATTTTGTTTCTTCCAAAAAGTTGTTGTCCTTCCCCGGTGCAAAATGTGTTTGATGTTACACTCAACGCTGAAAAAAATCCTGTTTTTGCCTTCTTGTACTTGTCTAGCCCACGCATTTCATAATATTGTCGTTTTAAGCAACCATCTGATTTTCAGGGCAACCATCTCCCCTGACAAAGCTTCACAGGGCAGAGAATTTGCCTTACAAGAGTGCCTTACAAGAGTGTGAAATTTTAAGAAACGATTTTTTAAGATCGATTTTCTCACTTTGTTTTTAATTGAGAATCGAATATGAAAAGAGAAAGGGGCAATCAAAAGGTATAAACGAAATCGCCATAAGTATCGATATTTTTGTTTGAACGGATAAGGAACTTACAGTGAGCAATTCTGATTTTTTGTACAAAAGTCAGTTGCGGGCTTTTGCAGAACCACAATATGCGGTTTTGCACTTTAAACGACGATGCACATACACATACATATGTACATGAGCGGTGAAGGGCATGAGTGTATCAGTATTTGTTTAGATAAGGCGGACAGAAGCGTAATAAAATTTCGCAATCGATTATGGCTTGACATATCGAGCTCAATTTGGATTTTAAAGATAAGCAACTTAAGTGGGGTAGCGATATAAAACTCAAGCGATTTTTGTTTTGTTGCATACACAGAATGATTGACTCGGTTTTTTTCAAACTTTTTTTTAACGGGTTTTTTGATTTTTAGGAGGGTTTTTTGAAATCTTTATTTTACGAAACCAAGTACGTAACGCCGATTTTCGATTTTTACAATCTAGTTTTTTTAGATAGCAGAATTTTGGAATTCTAAATATTTATATTGTTTTATTTTATCGAGAATTGAACTAAATACGTAAAAAAAATTTATTCCATATCTTTATCTGAATACTGGAAAATTTTCTACTGGAGAAAATTTATTAAACAAGCAATATTCGACAGAAAACAAAACCGAAAATCGGTGGGCGCGTTTCGCTTTTATTCACAATTAAGTGAAGCTTTCTCATTTTGACAAGAAAATTGATTTTATGTTTCATGAGATACCTTCACTTAATTGTGAATAAAAGCGAAACGCGTCCATCAATTTTCATGATCTGTGTCTCATTTTGCTTAAAGGTTTTGTGACTTTACGTGAAAGTAATACGACTTGCCTTTTTTCCGTTTTGGATTTTTTATGGATTTTAAAATTTAAAAACTTTAATATTTTAGGCAAAAAATATTTTTTTTCTTCATACATTTATTTTTACCGGCAAAACTGTTGATTATATAGAAAAACGTTATATGAACAGATTAAAGGAATTGTAATTTTTAATTTTTTTAAATTTGTTTGAGAAAAATCGGACTAGTGGTTCTCGAGTTATGTAAAAAAAAAATACCACCAAAGGTGACAATTTCCCCTATATGATAGTTACTAACTTCAAATCGATATATCTCGATTCCTAGACGTGACCCAGCGAAACGTCGGGTCACGTATAACTTGTTTTTGACCGATATAACATTTCCCGTTGGTTTCATCCCATCCCGATTTTGACTGTCGCATAGAGTTATTATTATTTTTTTTTTTATTGACCTGAAACCAATATGTATGCACTGAACTTTTTATATACATATATATTTGCCCATGGTCGCAAGAACCATTAGCGCATTTGATTTTTTTTAAGAAGGTTCATTACGATCTGCTTTTAGGTCAAAAAACGCAAGCAATCAAATGAATGCCCTGTATAATAGATTATATATATATATTTGGTCTGATTGAGCGGATGATATATTCTCATTCCCAAGGCAGTCGGTTCTATATGCTCGAGGTTTTCTTTGCAAAGGTCTGTTGTTTTAACGGTCTAATCTTGTTAAGATCAGTGGGCAAATTAAGTGGGAATTTCTCATTAATTTTTTTTCTGTTTTACCTTTTAAACTAAAGTACATATTGATTCCTAAATTAAAGCTATACCTATTTTTAGCAGTTATATTGAAATTTTGGTCATGATTTCGGACTGACAGCAAGTGTTTTTTATAGAGATGATATATGTAAAATGTTTATCCGGTGTTTTCTTAATTTGCCCGAATTGCCATTTTTCGAATAACTCCAAAGCCAGGTTTCTAAAAAAGGCGAATATTTACACAGGTTAACCAAAAAAAAGAAAGTTTCTGCATAATGAACTAAACCTCTATACCTCTATGTTATTCGACGCCCTGAAAGCGAATCCTTGGTCTGTTAGCCTCGTTAGTCACGTCATGTTTAGATCATTTGTAGGATAAACCTGATAATTCAATAAAATTCTTCTGAATATGACCTTGGGATGACCTTGATATGACATCTAGATGACCCTGATTCTTCAAGGTACCCTCATATTCGGATTTAGCGACAACAAAAACAAAACAATTTATTTTTATTTTTATTGAATAAATTTTTTGTCCTATTTGACCCGTCAAATGACCTCGAACCTGACATTATGGAGGTTAACGGACCTCGGATTCGGGTTCAACGAGTCTAAAACCCCATATTTATGAATTTTCAGGTTTATTCAATGAATATCTTCCCACTTGACCTTCAAATGGCCTCGAACCTGACGTGATGAGGGCTAAGAGACCTCGGATTCGTATTCAGCAGGTTCAATATGCAGAAACTTTTTTTTGTAAACCTGTGCTATTAATTATAATTGAACACCCTAATACTTACTATTGGGTTATATAAAAAGCGACTTTAAGAACTTGGTTGAGAAATTTTAATGCATCCATCGGACCGAAGAGCCGCTGAAAATCACATGTCCAAATTTTTCGCCAATAAACCACAGAAGTTCTACAACGATGGTAACATGACAAAAATGGCAAAAGTTCTTGATTGGTTTTGATTTAAAATGTTGGGAAATTCCAAAAAAAAGTTGCACAAAAATACGCGCAGATTTTTCATATGACCACCTTTGTCGCAAGAAAATACATTGAAACTGTCATTCGTGGCCCACAAGATTTCTGTTTAAACTATTTGTTTCTTACTGAAAGAAACCCAAAAATATTCACTTTGTCAGCGGCAATAGAACCATTGTAGTGAGTGACCGTTGGTCCGTTGGTTGGACAAAAATGTGGGTTAAATGAAAAACAAAGAAAAGAAAACTACCAAAAGCAGCGGTATCTGCTGCACAACATTATTCAAATTTTCCTTAAGCTTATATTTCTCTTTTTTTATTGCCATGCCATAATTTTCACATTTTCCTTGCAAGTAGTTGCTTCATTCCAAGCAGATACCTACATACACACACACACATGCATGCTCTGTATGCTTATTTTTCGATTGATATGTATGCACATAGTAGTTCGTTGTTTTTTATCTATATTTTGTATGCAACTCGATACTCCCACGTCGCCCTTGCTGGTAAGCAAGCAAAGCTGTGAATATATTTAGAATGTTTGATTTTTACCTTCAATCTCATAGTCAGTGGGTAGCGTGAAGAGGCGGTTGGCACTAGCACAAAAAAAAAATTATGACTCTTATCTCCTCTTTGTACTTTTAAATACACGAACAACTCGTACTTGCCTGCCAGGCTCCCAGCGCTTTTTGCAGCTGCATTTAATGCCTTTTATTTTTTTCTAACATAATCGCATTCATAACCTCTCTTTCACTTTCACTTTATATTGTTGGTTTCTTCCTCTGCAGCATTCCTCCCTGCCTCGCTTGCCTTGGCTATGCAAATTGATTAAAATGAATTTATATGCACCCCTGCGTTGGTAATCTTCCTGCTTTGAGCTATTACCTTTTTGACCTATTCATGCATATTTTTGTTTGCCGCTCAGAGACGGAAATAAATTTGTTGGTCTGCAACTTAAGCAAAATTCATGCATAATCGATGTTTCTGAAAATAATTTGTAGATTATCGAGAAAAATCATAAATGGTAGGAGTAAAGTTGCAGTAGTCTGTAAAGTAAATAGCAGTAAAGTAGTCCGGAACAGCCTAGGTTGTGTGTTCTTCTCCTTGTTCAAGACGAACATCAGATAAGAAGAACCAACAAAGGTTAAACATGATGCAAACTAGGAGAGAACAGGTAATTCGAAATCCTGTATAATATAGTTAATCCGAAGCGGGCAAAAATCTGTAAGCAGCTGGTGAGAATTATTCTTTCGTCTCTGATTATGCACCTGAAATGACAACGTACAACCGTAACAGGATGGCTGATGAATCATATATTCTGAAACTCCCTATTGCTGACAAATTGAGGCAGGGTGTGTGCAGAAAGCGAGATTAACGCGCTAACACGCCTGCGTGCTTGAACCAACTGTCCGCATGGCCTGCACTTCAGGAAAATGAGCTTGTTGAGCGACCTCGACCGTTGGAGGAAGCTCAACCATCTACTTCTGCGCCATTTGCAGGAGTAGCTGCAGTAGCTATGCTAGTTGAGCTACATACCGGCAAAGGAAAAGGTTCGTTGCTCTAAGAAAAAATATACTTTTACCACAACTACCTAGAAGGCCAACGGGAGGATAAAAGGACGGCATATACGTGGAGGATGGTATTGTAAAGTATTCCTGAGAGTGGCTGATCAAAACCGCACCAGAGAGTGCCAGCCTTCAAAAACTGAAAATTCTGTCCTAAATGACGGAATCAGTTGTAGTGTAGGTAATGATCACAGCTTGTATACCGGAACGACCTCGAAAATAATGTGAGGCTCTACAACGTTTCAGTACTATACGCATTAATTAATAAATCAAAGAGGGACCGTCTTCCAGCAATGGAGAATGCTCTTTTCTTCTGGTAAGCAATATAACGGAGGCTCGTTGGAAGTAATTAGAATTATATGCGGATACCGCAGTCACTTACGTACACCTGGGGCGGATACATTTCCGAGACCAAGACAAGGAAGCAGAAGTAAGTAAGAATTAGCTAATGGTTATACCTCTTCTAGGTATGACTGTCGCGTTCGGTCGAGAGCACGATGCCTACTAGACATCGTTACAATAAAAACTGCGTACAGAACTGGTGAGCAATGCTCCGAGGCCTCTATAGTATTTCTCTGCTTGCCATACGATTCTATATTTCCCCGTCCAGCGAGGGCGATTATGGATATCATCCACTACACCGAGACGAATGGTATAGACATAATAATTGAGTTGTGACGATACCGCACAAAACCAGCTACCGAAAATAACCTTTAAATATTTATTATATTAAGTATATATTTAGATTAAATCAAAAAATTATTTTACTTGTATTTTTTTATTTACCAGCAATAGTCTTTGAATTAAGTTTTCTATTTTTTCGATGGAATTTAATCGCTATTTTGTGATTCTTAATTTTTCGATCACTTTTAGCTATCATAATGGGCACTGCGTTTTAATGACCCTTTTATGATCTAAAAAAATTAAGCCTAAAAATAACGGGTGTTATATGATCGAAAAAATAAAAAGTCAAATATAACAAGTATTCTTGATCGAGGAAAGACGAAAGTCATAAAATCACGGTTAAATTTTATAGAAAAATAGAGTTCCTATTTAAACGGTTAAATTACGATTTTTATTATAACAATCGCAACCGTTAGAGTAGAACTTCACACCAAACCTTTTAGCCATTATAACTTGCAGCGCTCACGCCACAATATAAAACGTATAACTGAATAATAGCCATATTAAAATGAGTGCTTGTATACTGCTCCTATTTTAAACTTAGTAGGAAAGGATGCTGACATGCTTGCATAAAGTTCTACATCAGGGATTCTGGTGTACAGTACCATTAGTAGTTACTCACCATTATTTATACCAGATTGAATGAATGCAGGCAACAGATAGATAAGCTTTGTACCACGGCAGAGCACTGTTGCCAACTTGGTGCTTTTCGCACTAAATTTAGTGCTTTTCTTTATTCAAAACGTGAAAATTTTTGAGTTTAGTACTTGGTGCGTTTTTTGGTGTTTTTTTTTAGTTTGAAGACACCAAATTTGTAAATCTTAAAAAAAATCGGAGTTAAATTAATATCAATCGTAAATATTTTAGCAGCTTTACAAAAATGGAAACAAAATCATGGCACAATGACAATCGTAAGCGAGCACATGTTTGCCAACAAATTTTTGATACAGACAGATTTTTCCCACTGTGCCCTCAAATAAGGCACATTAAAAAGGGGAAATGAAAGTTCGTTATGATTCAGGTGTCAAGGATTCGGAAAGAAAAGTTCTTTATGTTCCTTTGGTTCACGAGATCATAAGAGACTGCAGGGTAGATTTATACTACAACATATTTCATGAAACTTAATTTTTTGCTTTTGCTTTCGTTTGACAGGAATTGTATAAAAAATTATGCAAAACGAAGAAAAATTTAACATACAAATTTTTCTTGTATCTAAGCGAAGCGGCAACGCTGGACATAGCTGCAAATTAGAAAATAAGAACAAGAGTGTTAACGTCGCTTGGACGTAAATATTTGAATTTATATGAAACACAAAATTCGACCGTCGAGCAAAAAATATTGATTTTTATTAAATTAAATACTCAGATAAAAATTTGGTGCTTTTTCGAGAAGAAACGCAATTTTTCTTGGAATTTAGTGCTTTTTCAAGTTAAAAACTTGGCAACACTGCGGCAGAGGTTTGGAGAGGATGCCCGCATGCAGGGATACTCTAGCCTCAGTTGTGATGTTTGGTGTGGACTCCCAATTAACAAAAATGCTAGCTTTGCTCTATCTGTACTTAGTGTGGCATACATCGTCCATATATACATACATACATACATATGTACATGCAGTTTTGCTTTTCACTACCAAAAGTGTAATAAACCTTTTATTTTGAATTTTTACATTCTCGATGAATGAAAATTGGCAATTTCCTTTTTAGTAAAAATTTCGTATACTTACTATTTTCCAGGTATACTCGTGCATATAAGGGCAAATGCTTTCATGCAAAGCACCAAGCAAAAATAAATGGAAACTACTTTAGTTTTTCAGAGAGAGATGTATACTGATGGCAATCATAATAATTCCACTCGAATAATTAAGCCAAAGCATGAACAGTTATTGGTGAGTTAGAAAACTAATACACCTCAATTGGCAATAAAATTGGAAACTTATCGTCAGAAGCTTCACTTGAATGTCTTCATAGTCGTGCGCACACACACACACATACAAACATGAGTAAATAAGTTCCTCTGACAAGCAGCGCAATCGATTCAATGAATATTTCTACGACTAATTGGTCTATTAGCTGCAGTTACGATTTCAGAGTACTTGGTGTGTAAGCGGATAAAAACAAAAAAAATACCTCAATGCTACTTAGGCTGAGAGTATGCTTAGTTTGCTAATGGCTGGTAAGATGCTTATTTGCAGTTATGATTGGACGACATGCAGTCGTAAACAAAAAGGAAAAATTGTAGTCAACAAGTACTTCATTATCCACATACATAAGTAGTTATTAGTAGCGTTGTGTAAGCGTATTATATGTTTTCTTAAGATTTTCGCCAAAATATATCGGAAAAGTTTTTATATGCAAATGAGCGGGGCCGATTTAAAAAAATACCGGCAAAATCACATAATTTTGATGTCGTCAATAACGTTTTTAAACATTTTTATTTGCAGATCTTTTAAGCTTAAGATCTTCTATCATCTGAGGTGATTTTTGGATATAGTATTTGTAAGAACAAATTTTATTTATGTATAAGGGTCTCGATTTTTGGAGGTATTTCGTGTTAAATATTTATTAAGGTGTATTGGGAAGCAGTGCCCGTTTCCGCTCCGCAAGTACTGGGTTCAAGCCCGGTTGAACCCAGCATCTAAAAATAAAAAAATAAAAATTTCTAATAAATAGCGATCGCCCCTCGGCAGGCAATGGCAAACTTCCAAGTGTATTTCTGTCATAAAAAACAGCTTTTGATAAAAATATAATCGCCGTCACCTCTGTGTGACAACATCAAGGCGCACGCCACAAATCGGAGGAGCAGCTCAGCCAAACACTAACATACATATGTGTAAGCGCCATTATAATATTATTATTATTATTATTAAAGAATTTATGGCCTTAAAATGACCTACATATTTACTGAGAAGAAAATTCTCCCATGTGAAAAAAATTGTTATTCCAATTTAATATTGATTACACTGGCCAACAAAATTGCACTTGTGGCTTGATGAATGACTTATGACAGATGATGTTTATTAATTTAACGCCGCTGATTCTAAATATACCCTCATTTGTCTTTTTTTTAGCAGCTCTTGTTTACGAGTTCTAGCTTTCACCTTCGTACGATGAAGGAACGTTGTCAAGGCCTCTGAAACGCACACATAATGACTCACTATTGTTGGACCATTCAGAACAGCTCTCTGGCTGCAACTTATAAAAGAAAGTTTTTTTCAACATAAGATCCTAATTAACATAGAATAATTACACAGCCGGAAAAAAGTATTGGCACAAAGAATTTTTTTTTTTAATATATGCAACAATTTTTATTTTGAATTTTTTTTTGCAAATTTTTTATAAAAATATGGTTCATACTACCAAAGAAAACACAAAAATATAATTTCCGAACTTTTTTGCAAAGCTCAGGTTTTTGACATCAAGATTTTACTGCCGATATAATTGCACTACTTGCAAAAGGAATTTTTTTTGTTCTCCGTCTTGCGTCAAACTTCGAATATAATTTTGTATCAACGCTATACCTCGTTCAGCAAAGCAAAATCATTAACATATAAAGTACCCGTAATCGTCTGTCAGACGAGAACTGAATGTCCGACAAGAATATGCATAAACAAAGTTTTTATCTCAAACAGTTCAATAGTTATAACATTTTAAATGGAATCAAATTTTAACCTTTTAAAACTGGAATAAAAATTGTTCCAAACGCAAGAATTTTCTTCTTCGTAACTCGGTTAGCAGAAACACCAAAAGGATCAACAAAAAAACACAATCGCAGCCTGCCAAAAAACGAGAGAAGAAGAAAAACAACATTACTAATATGTAGATGCATGCTACGCCTAAGTCCCTAAACTATATATTTTGTCCCGTCCATAGCTCATAATTTGGTGTCATTAATGTTAGGTCCAGCTTTAATGTGACAAACAAAGTCAAGGGAAAGTGATTGTCATCATCGCATATATTAACAAAGTCGGGCACTTTAACAACTCCGCCTCATATGGAGATAGATAGACGATGAAGTTTCTGAACCCTTAAACGGAATTTTTCGAGGGACGAAACTATGATCCGCCTTTTCACTTTAGTCGGCTCTAGTCGGGAGTTTCATTCTCTTTTACTAAAAGCAGCCAACAGTATTTAGCCGCTTGAACCCTATCTTTAAGTCGACTTCTGTACATGGAACCATTCTCGACACATTATTGATCGTTCGGAAGTTAAAAACGTCTACCAACTTAAGAATACAGGAGTATTCGTAAACGAGTAATCGAACGATAAACCCGAATTTTACTTGGTAGATTTTTCCATATTTTTTCTGCTATCCCACTTTCAGTCTTCAGCCCTCTTATAACCATTGTACCATTCTGGAGTACGCATTTGTGTCATCTTGTACCTTTTATAAATATTGCAATCATGATAAACAAGTAGCTTTGGCATAATTTTTGTGCTTGTTTACTTAGAATAGCGCATTTTTGCTTGATTATTTGCGACGGCTGCTAATTATTAACTTGTTAGCATTCTTTCTTATGAGCTACTTATGCATTACTAATGCTTTTGCTTTTGTAATTTTTTTAATTGGCGCTTAGTTGTAGTTCTGTGTTTGCTCAAAGATAATAATTATTAATGAGTTTTATTTGTTTCACTTAAGAATAAAGATCATTCAAAAAACTCAAAAGCTATACCAGCGTGATTTCTACCGTATCCTTTTCAGAGGTAGCGACACCCTAATAAAAGAAATAAATCCAAAAATTTTCAGGTAAAAATTTCACTAAGTTGGGTCTGTATAGCCTTTTCAATTTTAAAAATAATCACTGAGAATCGCTCCATGACTATGTTTGCTAAAGAATGTAGTACCAATTCTCTGAAAAATAAAAATAAAAAAACATTAACGGCCATATTATTGACTTGACAGCGGCAAATAACTTTCCGACAGAGGAATAAGTATTTATTCCAATCGTTTTTCCGAAGAGAGGAATTGAAATTCGGAGTGTTAAAATATTATAAATTTTTTTAATTATTATTATTATTATTTTAGTTTTTTACTTTTTAATCAAAAAGATGAATACACAACATTGTAGAGGAAGAAATTCTCTACATAATCACAGTGGAGAGTATTACACCGCGACTTAGCACTTTCGATTAATTAAATAGTAAATTCAATAATTTCTTTTGTATGCGTGAGTTTAAAAAAACTATACATTTTAACAAAGTCCATCAGCATTTTTAAAAAGACAAATTAAAAAAGTGTCAACCGTGCCATGTGGCAAAGTTATGGATATTAAAAAAAAAAAAAATTACGAAATGTGCTCAGTGGCTGCACTTCATGTGTGAGATATCGTTGTCTTTAAACAATAGCAATACAAATTATTTTAAATCAATATATGGACTAAATGCAGTTTTTAATACCTTTGTAGTACTTCCGGCATCTAAGGCGCACTCAAGCTTAGCACGTCCACAAATGTTGCCTTTGTCATTCGTAAGCGAGAGAAAAAGTCAAAATCTTTCCAGGAGTGTATTTTTCTTCGTTCCAACATCGTGTAGTGCCGTCTATTCTTTTGGTCTTCCACCTAAATGCTTTGAACACGGTTCGATAAAGACGCACCACTATTTCAACTTAATTGGATACAAAGCAAAGAGGTTTCTAGTGGCCACCTGGCTGTTCAACAAAATAGCGATGCTTGTCGACTTTTCGATTTTTTTGTGTATCGTTAACCGAATTCACAAAGACATTTTTCACAGATTTTGATAGGATATATTAAAATACGTCTGCAATGAAAAGCCCTACCTGTTTTTAATAAACTTTTTATAATATTTTTTGCTTCTCTTGTAAAATAAAAAAATTGTTGCTTTTGTGAATCGAGGTAACGATATAATAAAATGCTTCTAAGCGTTCAGTAAAACAAATGTGCTTTCACTCTTTTGTGAATGGAAATATTGGTCAGTTTTTTTTTGAAGTGAAACCTCTTAGCGGGGGATAGTTGGTTGGGAGTAAATTGGCAAATTCAACGGAAATTGCACACGGAAATGGTGCAACGGAAACTCAATCTGGGAACTATTTTGGTATTTTAGGGATTCTCGGGACTTGGCGATATAATAATCGATATTTTATCGGTTTTGTTTTCGATATATTTATCGATTTTGTTATAGAAATTTTTATCGACTTTTTTATCGATATTTTGGGAACTTGTCGATAGAATAATCGATATTTTTATAGATTTTTTATCGATATTTTAATCGATTTTGAGTCGATATTTTTAACAATTTGGTTATCAATAGTTTTTATCGAATTCTTTATCGATTTCGTTATAGATAGTTATCGATTTTGTTTTCTATACATTATCGATTATTTATCGAATTTGTTATCGATATTTTTGGCGGTTTTGTTATCGATTTTTTTCGATTTTTGTCCAAATCTTTTTGTCGATCGATATTTTTATCCATTTTGTTATCGATTTTCCAATCGATTTTGCTACAAATTTTATTATCGATTTCGCTATCGAAATTTTTGTCGAATTTGTCATCGATTTTGTTTGATATTTTTATTTATTTTTTTATCGATATTTTGTTGGATGTTACTATCGATTTTGTTATCGACAGAGTACAAAGATGTGAAGGTAAAGAAATGAAGATAAAGGAAACGGAATAATATAAATGTAATTAGAACAAGCCAGGGTAGAGGTGGGCATCTAGATAGAAAAAAAAAACAAAAAATATAACTTTAAGCAAAGACAGATGTATGTATGTATGTATGTACATATGTATATTGGTTACGACAAAAACTCGATATGTAACGTAAGTTTCACTTCTCTAGTGTGGCCCAGGCGCACTCACTTTTTTTTTTAAGAAAAGTGTGGCAGATATTTATAATCAGATTTTTCGCGATAACATGGATCAATGAATAACTTCAAGGTCAGTACCCATTTATAGGTACTCGGCCACTTTATGTAGTATTCTCTTTGATAAACAGATTACTTAGTAGCATATGACAGGGTGTCGCTGTGATTACTTTAGGCTGGTCTTGTACTCTGCCTAAAATTTAGTGTATACAGTTCGTGTGTATGGCTTTCCACCATACCATAGCAAATAACTGGGCGAATCACCACTTTCCACATATTTATGTATATCGTTAGCATAAGATGATGGCATAGGTCCTACTTCGTATTTATTTAGCATTTTCTAGTATACAAAAAAATCTATTTTTGAAGATCTATTATCTCGGGCGATATTATTTTCCAGAATTAACTTTGAGACACCGTTATAGTTAAACACTTGCAGCGCTAAGGCTTTTTACAGTGCAAATTTATTTCCTGTAGTTTCGGATATTTTCGATCACAAAAATTTGCCTTCAAATTTTACATATGTATGTTTATAATAAGTATTCAGTACGGAAATCAAAAGTTTTAGCTGTGAGAAAACGTATAACAGCAAATATGTGTCCTTAATGCATACATATGTATGTATATATGTATTTGTTAATTTGCTTGCTGAAATTTTTCTGCATAATTTTATTATATTATATTTACGGTGACCATTCGTACCGATTTGGGCGGGACCGTACCGATTTTGAGAAAATTGTCTCGCTGAATACTTTTTAAAAGTCGGGACGTACAAGTGTCCCGATTTTTCATATTTGTACCGATTAAATCTCGATTTTCAGTGTTCCTTATTTTCTAAGATCTTTGGTTATGTTTTATTCTGGCAAACTGGTACTCTCTCTATATCACAGTTAAGTTTTTTTGAATGAAAGGATTCTAACATGAATTTAGTGAAATTATAAAAAATATAAGCTGTAGATTCAGTGGCGAAAACCTAAATAGGGAGGAGAGATTTCAGCATTCTTTGGCTATCCCCCTTTCGGTTATTTAATGTTTATTATTTTTTTATGAAAGTGTAGCTCGTTGTCTAACAAAGACCATGTACAAAGGTCAAAATCTCAAACTTTGTACAAAAATTCGACAAGGTTTCATCAAAATTATAAGCTTTTTAATTAGATTTCTTAGAAATATTATGGCTGCGTTTCTTTATACATTCCGGATAATCCCATTTCACAGCCGAAATAAACAGAATGCGTTTGAAATATACGTCAACATATCATCAGGAACGTTCTAAAGAATAAATAAACAAAAACGTTTATTCCAAACGTTCAAAATGAATAAAGAAATGCAGCCTATGAGTAAGGTTGATTCTTGGTAAATTTTTTGTGGAAGGGGTTGCTGATTTTGTCCATACAAAAAAAAAATTCTTGAACATACTTTGTATGGAAGAGAATGTGTGAACAAAAAATTGCCAAAAAGCAACGCTAAGTCCAAGCTCCATCAAACTTGCACTTTATTATACTAAAATTTAATGGGCTAAAAAACAGCTCTAGAAAATCTGATTAAAATGTTTAAAATTTTCATCTCTCTTATGTGTATACATTTTTGAAGTAATTTTTTAAGTTTTTTTCTCTTTGTTTTGTTTTAATCAAAACTGTATTAAAAGATATTATGTCTTTTTAATCTAAAAGCAAAATTGTATATTCCGATTCGATGCTTTAGAAATGTCCCGAGTTTTGGCCACAGAAATCTGGTCACCGTAATTATATTATACCTTTTAATATATATTTTTTCTTTTTCAGCGGCGTGAGTTATAAATTACTTTTTAGTTCAGTGAACTTCTCCCAACCAAGATTTCTCACTTCACTGCACATTTTTAATTTTGTCCAAGAAAATGCCGCTGCCAATAAATTGACACTTTGAATTTGGCCATTTCAAAGTAACAATTTATTCTGAATTTTCCACTTTCTTGGGAAAGAAAGTTTTTGATTTAAATAATTTAAATACGAGTGCTTTTCCTAAAAAAGCATTCGCTGCCAGTGGAGCATTCAAACTTCTGGTTGGCCTTTGATCTGCGGTCGAATAGGTTTAAGTGCTTGCTACTTCTTATAAATTGCTTGGAAATCTCCTTTAAAATTGTAATGTAAAACGTGTTTAAAATATTCAAAAGGGAAAAGTGTGCCTAAATATTAATTGGCTTATTTTTTTATATGTAAGTTTGTTTTTTTTCCAAAATGCTAAGGGCACATACACACGTAAAGCAGTTTCGAACTGGTAGCGCTAATTCGCTTTTGAGGCTAATCTGCAAGTTTTTGGTAAATATTTTTTTTCCATAAATTCCAGTTTCCCCAAATTAAAAAAGAATGAAATCCGGTTTGGATTTGCATGAAAAACCAGGCGAAGGAAAAGTCACTGAAGAGTTTTCATTGGTAATAAATTCTTTCATCGAAGAATTTTCATCGAGGCTTTTCTAAGTTCAAGGAGCTATCGTTGTTTAAATTTCATTGGTTGGTAATCGAATATTTTTTAATGCAGCTGATTAAGTTCCAGTAGAATTTAATATGGACTAAAAACTTTGTCGAAACGAGGAAAGTTTGGAATGAATCGAATTAGAAAGACATCAGCCAGTGGACTTATAAGTGCACCTAAGGAGGCCAGTGCGGCTCTATCTGCCAACAAGGGCATGGCGACAGTATTTTTTTAGAACCTTCGTAGATCTCTATGTGTCATAATTAACACAGTTGTATTAGTGTGTTGAAGCTTTACGTTCAAATTATTGAAATTCTGGCACATTTTCGTAAAAACTATCAATTTTGCAGGTCACGTATTATTTAGCCTCAAACATTCGTTTATTTAAAAGCCCCTGAAGATATGAGGTTCACTGTTTTTGTGACTACACCCATAATAATACCAAGGGAGATGATTTGTACACAAATGATGCAATGGAACTCAAGAATCGAGAATCTTATGTAGGTTTTGTTGATTACTGTCTGTATTTTTGGCTAATCTGAGCTGTATTGTTGGATACGAATAGACCTTGCTTTGATCTCCAATTTAAACAAAACAAGAAAAAGTTTATAGTGGTAGTAACTAAGATTACTAGCAATTGAAGAATTGGGTCCCCAATTAATACCGTGTCCAAATTATTTTGTTGCGTGCCCTCAATACCACACGTGTGCCTTTGGTTCGCCAGCCATGGTATAATGCAAAGAAAAGAAATAAGGCATCAATAAATTTATGAATATTAAAAACGGAAATTTTATTTTTATTGGCCAGCAAGTGACTTTGTTTATTTCACTTTTATATTTATATACTATTTTGCCTATGACCATTCATCAATATACGGGAACTAATTCACGGTGCAATTTTTGATGATTAGTTTCAAATATTGCGTACAAAATCGTTTACTTTATATCAGCAATACTCAAATACATACACACAGCATACGTACCTGGTAGGGAACTAAACTGGCTATAAATGCACTATACGTTCAATACTTTTGAACCAGTGGTGACTACGCTTCGACTGCTTAACGTTGCTTTCTACTAAAGTAAGTAGTACACAGAGAATGAACCACACCCTCCTTGTTCCAAGCTAAAATACATATATGTACATGTTTGATTTTACTTAAGTTTAAGTTTATTTAAAAAATACTTTTTCTATTAAAAAATTTCTAAACGCTGACTTGGAAAAACCAAAAATGACACCGCTTGAAAAAAATCATGTTACCTTTTTCTTGGAGTAAGGATTACTAAAGTATATACTTAGTAAGGATTAGACAAAGATTAGAGCCATGAGTCATTTTACAGTAGTAAGGATTTTTGTTTTTTTTTTTTTTTAATTTTATATTGTATCTTTATTGCAAAGGACTAATGGTTTTTTTTACTGTTTTTTTTGGCACTAGTTTTTTTTGTTGCTGTAAGTAAAAATTTTGAAAAAAATTCAAACATACGTACATACATATATATATATTTCTTCGATTGAGCCCTGCATGACTTTGAAACCAATTAAAAGTAAGCTGTAATAAGTGGGCCAAAATATGGCTATTTTAGTAGTCGATAACGAAATTTCCGACAGGGTATCTACTTAGCCTTGACTGTGTGGCTCTGTTGCTATTTGGTTGGCTCGTCCACAAATGTTGCCTTTGTCATTCGTAAGCGAGAGAAAAAGTCAAAATCTTTCCAGGAGTGTATTTTTCTTCGTTCCAACATCGTGTAGTGCCGTCTATTCTTTTGGTCTTCCACCTAAATGCTTTGAACACGGTTCGATAAAGACGCACCACTATTTCAACTTAATTGGATACAAAGCAAAGAGGTTTCTAGTGGCCACCTGGCTGTTCAACAAAATAGCGATGCTTGTCGACTTTTCGATTTTTTTGTGTATCGTTAACCGAATTCACAAAGACATTTTTCACAGATTTTGATAGGATATATTAAAATACGTCTGCAATGAAAAGCCCTACCTGTTTTTAATAAACTTTTTATAATATTTTTTGCTTCTCTTGTAAAATAAAAAAATTGTTGCTTTTGTGAATCGAGGTAACGATATAATAAAATGCTTCTAAGCGTTCAGTAAAACAAATGTGCTTTCACTCTTTTGTGAATGGAAATATTGGTCAGTTTTTTTTTGAAGTGAAACCTCTTAGCGGGGGATAGTTGGTTGGGAGTAAATTGGCAAATTCAACGGAAATTGCACACGGAAATGGTGCAACGGAAACTCAATCTGGGAACTATTTTGGTATTTTAGGGATTCTCGGGACTTGGCGATATAATAATCGATATTTTATCGGTTTTGTTTTCGATATATTTATCGATTTTGTTATAGAAATTTTTATCGACTTTTTTATCGATATTTTGGGAACTTGTCGATAGAATAATCGATATTTTTATAGATTTTTTATCGATATTTTAATCGATTTTGAGTCGATATTTTTAACAATTTGGTTATCAATAGTTTTTATCGAATTCTTTATCGATTTCGTTATAGATAGTTATCGATTTTGTTTTCTATACATTATCGATTATTTATCGAATTTGTTATCGATATTTTTGGCGGTTTTGTTATCGATTTTTTTCGATTTTTGTCCAAATCTTTTTGTCGATCGATATTTTTATCCATTTTGTTATCGATTTTCCAATCGATTTTGCTACAAATTTTATTATCGATTTCGCTATCGAAATTTTTGTCGAATTTGTCATCGATTTTGTTTGATATTTTTATTTATTTTTTTATCGATATTTTGTTGGATGTTACTATCGATTTTGTTATCGACAGAGTACAAAGATGTGAAGGTAAAGAAATGAAGATAAAGGAAACGGAATAATATAAATGTAATTAGAACAAGCCAGGGTAGAGGTGGGCATCTAGATAGAAAAAAAAAACAAAAAATATAACTTTAAGCAAAGACAGATGTATGTATGTATGTATGTACATATGTATATTGGTTACGACAAAAACTCGATATGTAACGTAAGTTTCACTTCTCTAGTGTGGCCCAGGCGCACTCACTTTTTTTTTTAAGAAAAGTGTGGCAGATATTTATAATCAGATTTTTCGCGATAACATGGATCAATGAATAACTTCAAGGTCAGTACCCATTTATAGGTACTCGGCCACTTTATGTAGTATTCTCTTTGATAAACAGATTACTTAGTAGCATATGACAGGGTGTCGCTGTGATTACTTTAGGCTGGTCTTGTACTCTGCCTAAAATTTAGTGTATACAGTTCGTGTGTATGGCTTTCCACCATACCATAGCAAATAACTGGGCGAATCACCACTTTCCACATATTTATGTATATCGTTAGCATAAGATGATGGCATAGGTCCTACTTCGTATTTATTTAGCATTTTCTAGTATACAAAAAAATCTATTTTTGAAGATCTATTATCTCGGGCGATATTATTTTCCAGAATTAACTTTGAGACACCGTTATAGTTAAACACTTGCAGCGCTAAGGCTTTTTACAGTGCAAATTTATTTCCTGTAGTTTCGGATATTTTCGATCACAAAAATTTGCCTTCAAATTTTACATATGTATGTTTATAATAAGTATTCAGTACGGAAATCAAAAGTTTTAGCTGTGAGAAAACGTATAACAGCAAATATGTGTCCTTAATGCATACATATGTATGTATATATGTATTTGTTAATTTGCTTGCTGAAATTTTTCTGCATAATTTTATTATATTATATTTACGGTGACCATTCGTACCGATTTGGGCGGGACCGTACCGATTTTGAGAAAATTGTCTCGCTGAATACTTTTTAAAAGTCGGGACGTACAAGTGTCCCGATTTTTCATATTTGTACCGATTAAATCTCGATTTTCAGTGTTCCTTATTTTCTAAGATCTTTGGTTATGTTTTATTCTGGCAAACTGGTACTCTCTCTATATCACAGTTAAGTTTTTTTGAATGAAAGGATTCTAACATGAATTTAGTGAAATTATAAAAAATATAAGCTGTAGATTCAGTGGCGAAAACCTAAATAGGGAGGAGAGATTTCAGCATTCTTTGGCTATCCCCCTTTCGGTTATTTAATGTTTATTATTTTTTTATGAAAGTGTAGCTCGTTGTCTAACAAAGACCATGTACAAAGGTCAAAATCTCAAACTTTGTACAAAAATTCGACAAGGTTTCATCAAAATTATAAGCTTTTTAATTAGATTTCTTAGAAATATTATGGCTGCGTTTCTTTATACATTCCGGATAATCCCATTTCACAGCCGAAATAAACAGAATGCGTTTGAAATATACGTCAACATATCATCAGGAACGTTCTAAAGAATAAATAAACAAAAACGTTTATTCCAAACGTTCAAAATGAATAAAGAAATGCAGCCTATGAGTAAGGTTGATTCTTGGTAAATTTTTTGTGGAAGGGGTTGCTGATTTTGTCCATACAAAAAAAAAATTCTTGAACATACTTTGTATGGAAGAGAATGTGTGAACAAAAAATTGCCAAAAAGCAACGCTAAGTCCAAGCTCCATCAAACTTGCACTTTATTATACTAAAATTTAATGGGCTAAAAAACAGCTCTAGAAAATCTGATTAAAATGTTTAAAATTTTCATCTCTCTTATGTGTATACATTTTTGAAGTAATTTTTTAAGTTTTTTTCTCTTTGTTTTGTTTTAATCAAAACTGTATTAAAAGATATTATGTCTTTTTAATCTAAAAGCAAAATTGTATATTCCGATTCGATGCTTTAGAAATGTCCCGAGTTTTGGCCACAGAAATCTGGTCACCGTAATTATATTATACCTTTTAATATATATTTTTTCTTTTTCAGCGGCGTGAGTTATAAATTACTTTTTAGTTCAGTGAACTTCTCCCAACCAAGATTTCTCACTTCACTGCACATTTTTAATTTTGTCCAAGAAAATGCCGCTGCCAATAAATTGACACTTTGAATTTGGCCATTTCAAAGTAACAATTTATTCTGAATTTTCCACTTTCTTGGGAAAGAAAGTTTTTGATTTAAATAATTTAAATACGAGTGCTTTTCCTAAAAAAGCATTCGCTGCCAGTGGAGCATTCAAACTTCTGGTTGGCCTTTGATCTGCGGTCGAATAGGTTTAAGTGCTTGCTACTTCTTATAAATTGCTTGGAAATCTCCTTTAAAATTGTAATGTAAAACGTGTTTAAAATATTCAAAAGGGAAAAGTGTGCCTAAATATTAATTGGCTTATTTTTTTATATGTAAGTTTGTTTTTTTTCCAAAATGCTAAGGGCACATACACACGTAAAGCAGTTTCGAACTGGTAGCGCTAATTCGCTTTTGAGGCTAATCTGCAAGTTTTTGGTAAATATTTTTTTTCCATAAATTCCAGTTTCCCCAAATTAAAAAAGAATGAAATCCGGTTTGGATTTGCATGAAAAACCAGGCGAAGGAAAAGTCACTGAAGAGTTTTCATTGGTAATAAATTCTTTCATCGAAGAATTTTCATCGAGGCTTTTCTAAGTTCAAGGAGCTATCGTTGTTTAAATTTCATTGGTTGGTAATCGAATATTTTTTAATGCAGCTGATTAAGTTCCAGTAGAATTTAATATGGACTAAAAACTTTGTCGAAACGAGGAAAGTTTGGAATGAATCGAATTAGAAAGACATCAGCCAGTGGACTTATAAGTGCACCTAAGGAGGCCAGTGCGGCTCTATCTGCCAACAAGGGCATGGCGACAGTATTTTTTTAGAACCTTCGTAGATCTCTATGTGTCATAATTAACACAGTTGTATTAGTGTGTTGAAGCTTTACGTTCAAATTATTGAAATTCTGGCACATTTTCGTAAAAACTATCAATTTTGCAGGTCACGTATTATTTAGCCTCAAACATTCGTTTATTTAAAAGCCCCTGAAGATATGAGGTTCACTGTTTTTGTGACTACACCCATAATAATACCAAGGGAGATGATTTGTACACAAATGATGCAATGGAACTCAAGAATCGAGAATCTTATGTAGGTTTTGTTGATTACTGTCTGTATTTTTGGCTAATCTGAGCTGTATTGTTGGATACGAATAGACCTTGCTTTGATCTCCAATTTAAACAAAACAAGAAAAAGTTTATAGTGGTAGTAACTAAGATTACTAGCAATTGAAGAATTGGGTCCCCAATTAATACCGTGTCCAAATTATTTTGTTGCGTGCCCTCAATACCACACGTGTGCCTTTGGTTCGCCAGCCATGGTATAGTGCAAAGAAAAGAAATAAGGCATCAATAAATTTATGAATATTAAAAACGGAAATTTTATTTTTATTGGCCAGCAAGTGACTTTGTTTATTTCACTTTCTATATATATCTTTTTGCCTATGACCATTCATCAATATACGGGAACTAATTCACGGTGCAATTTTTGATGATTAGTTTCAAATATTGCGTACAAAATCGTTTCTTTATATCAGCAATACTCAAATACATACACACAGCATACGTACCTGGTAGGGAACTAAACTGGCTATAAATGCACTATACGTTCAATACTTTTGAACCAGTGGTGACTACGCTTCGACTGCTTAACGTTGCTTTCTACTAAAGTAAGTAGTACACAGAGAATGAACCACACCCTCCTTGTTCCAAGCTAAAATACATATATGTACATGTTTGATTTTACTTAAGTTTAAGTTTATTTAAAAAATACTTTTTCTATTAAAAAATTTCTAAACGCTGACTTGGAAAAACCAAAAATGACACCGCTTGAAAAAAATCATGTTACCTTTTTCTTGGAGTAAGGATTACTAAAGTATATACTTAGTAAGGATTAGACAAAGATTAGAGCCATGAGTCATATTACAGTAGTAAGGGTTTTTGT